>NW_015114334.1:130995-142269 GCF_001443285.1 Poecilia latipinna | reverse complement strand
TTACCCTCTGTGAGGGCACCTGTTCGGGGGGATACTCACAGGGGGATAAGGGTTAAAGTGAATGACGAATGAATGTTTTACCTCACATTCAAAAAATAACATTTTTCAGATAAAAATATTTACACGATTGTTCCATTTCTGAAACATGAGTTAGAAAAACAAAATATGACTGTGGAATCAAAAATAAAATATAAGTAAGAGTGAAGTAATAATAATATAAGTAAGAGTGAAGTAATAATAATATGAAATGGATATATTAAATATTAAATTAAATATTAAATGACTAATTATTGAAGCCATTCAACTCTGTATTTATTTTATATTGATGTGCCGCAGCAAATCTGATTGGTCTGATTGGAGTTACTTGCTCCACACTGGGATCTCACACAATTGAAGTTATTCTTTAAATACATTTTACACAGGAAACTAAAACAGCTGATTTCATTTTTTTTTCTATGAATGAATTTAACATTTAAATATGTAATTGTGTACTAAAAGTATTATTCGACCATATGCTTAAGTTTGTTTGTGTGTAGTTATATAGTACGTTTATTCTATCTGATACTACATAATGGAGCTGGAAAATATTTAAAAAAATTCTTTTTTGCCACAAAAAATATTTATACAAGTCGTGACATTCCCAAAAAAAAAAAAAAAGGCCATTGTTTTTAGTTGCCACTGCAGGTTACAGAGTTTTACATGAAGTTCAGCAAGTGAGATGTGGTTACTTCATTTTTTTTTTTTTTAGAAACCTTTCTCTCATGCATATTATGACATATTGTAAGATGAGTGTTTTACTGTTTAGTAGGTACCTGAGGGGGGGGGAAACATGCTTTTGTTTCTGCTGAACACCTTCATAGACTCACTTAGTAAGTATTTAGTGCTCCTGCTGAACTTTTTCATATGTAGCAGCTACTAACCGCTGGGAATTTTATTTATTCTAATTTTATGCCATAGACTAACACAAAATGAAAAAAAATATCTATCTATCTATCTATCTATCTATCTATCTATCTATCTATCTATCTATCTATCTATCTATCTATCTATCTATCTATCTATACAGTACAATAACTGGTTGTCATGTTATTGGTTGTCATGTCAACAGATTCCCCACCTAAGCTGTTTATCTCTGCAGCTCCTCCAGGGTTACCAAAGGTTTTCTCAGCTGCTCCTCTGATTAATGCCACACTTGCCTATTTACTCTTTTCCTTTCTTTTGTTTGGTCTTTCACACATATCCCCATTAAACTAAATTAAAGTTTTTAGTTGGAATAGGACAAAATGGGGAAAAAATTTAAGGGAAAAAAAAAACTCTTCAAGGTACTGTATGTGTGTGTCATGTTTTTAAGCTGATCCGACTGAGTGAGCTCACCTCAGAGTACAAGACTGTGGCAGATTACGTGAGCCATGATGGTCTCCTATCCAAATCCATCGTATCAATAAGCAGAATACAGAATCTGGAACTCTGGGAAATATACTGCAGGTAAGAAAAAGCTTTTACATTGAGACTTTGTGATTATTAATCATTTTCCGCCTGTGATTTTATTTTATTTTGTTTTTTTTAAACCAATTATCACTCTCTGCGTTCTTCAGGAAAAAGAGACAGCTTATGAAAATTAAAAGCGTCCAAAATATTCCTGAAAGGCGCCTTTTCCACGGGACCGACACTAAAAACGTGGACAGCATCTGCAAGTATAACTTTGACTTACGGATGCCTAAGAAGAACGGAAGAACATTTGGTAACGGTAAGACAGCCACTGTCACGAATCGTGTTTGTGAAATTAAAATATAAAACCTGTCTGAATTTCGTTGTTCTTTGTCTCTTTACAGGTATATACTTTGCCATCCATGCAGCATATGCAGACAACTACAGTACCAACAGCACACCTGATGGAAACACTAAAAGCATATTTCTTGCTCGGGTGATGGTTGGGAAATTTAAACTTGGAAAACAAGATTTACTTAAGCCAGACGATGAAAACGCATTTGACAGTTGTGTGAATGATGCCAATAATCCCACAATATTTATTATATTTGATCCCAATCAAGTATACCCGGAATATCTTATAAAGTACCAATAACCTCACTCAACATCAGTCAATCTATGTGGACGACAAAAAATCTGTTGAATAAATAAATAAATTAATTAATTTGTTTGAGAAAGCTTTTTTTAGAGTAACATTCCATTTGAAGCCAACAGAGAATTTAAAATATCCAATAATCTAATTTATTACATAGTTAACATGTAATAACTATGTAATAATTATTTTATCAAGTATAAAATTGTTACTATTAGTTTTAAACGACATTTCTGTTGACTTCCAGTGCATTATAATTACAATACAGATATTCAGACTTAAAACAATCGACAAATAAACTTCAGAACCAAACCAAAGTGTGTGTGTGTCTTTCTGTTTTATCCTGTTTTATCCATCTGTATGTATATAAAAGTAAATCTATAATCCAGACAGAACAGATTGTACAAAAATATGCAACCAGACGTTTAAGACCATTGCGGTTAGCACTTAGCAAAAGAGTTAGGGAAGACCTGTTTCATCTTGGTGCTTTGCCTTACTCATTTACCTCCTTCACCTGTATGTTTTTTTTCTTTTTTAGAGGAGTTGAAATTAGATGAGGTTTATCAAAAGTATCAGTCAGCAGAGGGCGCTGTTGTACCAAGCAAGACATTATGACTCAGTTCAATAATGTTTGAATTACCAGTAAAAACTATAATACAGATAAAAACATCACCTATTTCGATATCAACATGTTAACCAATCAGCATTTAAGTGAACAGTGTTTGCTGATTGGTTGAGCCAGAGCCCAAATAGACCCTGCTGAAAACTTCAAATTTAAAAGGGAAAATGACCTTACACATCCAGAGCTCCAGTGATTTCTGTGTGGTTTGTGCTACGTGTAATTTTAACTTGTCTGTATTTTCCTGTGCACCTTTGGCAATTGGCTACCTTTAGGTGTGTAATATGTTGCCATTCATGTATCAAACTCTCTTATTTACTCTTCTTGGCGTTTTGGAAAGTCACATTCCAAATTCGCTTTTGCTCTGTTAATGAAATTGTTTCCTAGCGTGTCAGCTGTTGCTAGACAGGTTGTCGAACATTACCACAGCCCTGACAGTAAATAGTAAAGGTAAATATGTAAATGTGTGTGTCGGGGGTTCCTCAAGTTCCTCAGTGCACTTTTATTCATCATTTTCATGATTTCCCCTAACAAAGATTAGGAAGCCCTTGCACATTTTCCAATATAACCATGGTGATGAAATGTAACCCAAGAGTCAACATCTGTTCGATATGAAATGAATTTGAACTTTCATTGGCCCAAAACTAAAGATTTAGTTTTAGCCAATGAATAGGCTAAAGCTAACTAGCCAAGTCATTGACATTTTCATGTTTTTCTTTTAATGTGATGATTAAAATTTTTCATAGTTCTCTTAATACACTTAAAGAACAGAACTGTTTATTTACTTTTCTCTGAAGAGCTATACATTATCATATTTCCCAATGGTTCTATGCAAATATGTCTTTGCCTTCTTTTGTGTACAAAAAAAAACCCACTGCTGTTGCCTTACGTCACAAGTGAGCGTTAGCATGGGTGTATGGAAAGCTCATACACCCACCTGTGGGTGTGTTGCTCTTTGTAAATACTTTTCATCACAGAATATTCTACACATTCTTTTATGGACCTCATCAGACATGAAGCCTTTGACAGACCCAACTTTTTGTCCTCACTTGGTGAAAGCTAACCTAAATTAAAGGGAGTCATTTACTTCAGGAGCCCGTAAACATTCACTTTTTTTTTTGTTCTATTTATCTAGACCTAGAAACTTAAATTTAATTCCACACATTTCCAAACTGAATGGAAACTCTGACACAGTTAACTGGGTGTAGAGCAGCCGTCCTACCTAAGTGGGAGTGGTTTAGCTCAGGAGGCAAAAACTTCAAAAGCCAAATTAAATTAGTCATATGAGTGACAGAGAGACAGGTAGGCACAATGTTTGCTCTAAATGAAGACGAAAATATGGACACATCTGACACTCCGTGGCATTGGTATTACCAGGCAGATTGTGGGAGGTGGCACAGATTTGAGGTAAACATTTATCTCATTTTTTTTTAAGAGTTGTTGTTTGATCAATACGGTAATGTTCTTCTTTTTGTTCTTCAGGATGATCCCAGTAATCGTGTAAGGAGCGAGGATATAGAGAAATTCTATTTGAGTGACCAATCCTTTATGCTTGTAGATGCCGGCAGCTACGTGAGCAAAATAGATTTTTCAGGTGTGTGTGTGTGTGTGTGAACACCCATTTAATCTCAGTTTTGGTTTGCTGCTAGTGAAAATTGGCTAAAATGCGTGTGTGTTTTTTCCCGTGCAGTGATGTTGCAGACGGACCTCACCACAGGAAAACAAAGAAGAATCCAGCGCAACTTTAATCTTGAGAATAGGTGGGGTCCAGTTTACCATAACTCTGTCACTTCAGTTTGATTTTACACTAAATGAAAGTGAAACCATGGCTGTAGTTGAGACTTTGCTCCTTCCACAGGTGTTCCTGTTTCTGTGCCCCACCTGTTGCCTGGGAACATTTCGATGCCACAGCTCCTTACCAGGTAAAAAACTGAGAAAACTTCCAAGTGACACTGCAGGGTAAAACACACATGGGCTTGTTTGGTGTAGCTCCAAGGACCACATTTTTTGACGTGCAGATATTTTTCTCTAACTTAATATTTGAATGGTACATTAATGATACTTGTGCATTTTTAACCTTCTATTCTGCTCACGCCTTACACCTCTGCATCCTTTATGTCGCACAGCTGATCCCGCTGGATAAACGCACCCCAGAGTATCAGGATGTGGCTCATTATGCGAGACATAATGGACTCCTGAATGAGACCATCGTATCAATAACAAGGATACAAAACTTGGACCTCTGGGAAATGTATTGCAGGTAAGAAAGGTCTTCAGATGTAAGTGCACTATATATTTTTCACCCTCCTCTAGCTTGAAAACAAACAAAGCAAACTTTTTATTTATTTATTTATTTATTTATTTATTTATTTATTTATTTATTTATTTATTTTTAAAGAAAAAAGAAACAACTGATGAGGCTTAAGGGTACCAACAACATTCAAGAAAGACGGCTTTTCCACGGCACTGACAGTGAAAATATTGCCAGCATTTGCACAAATAACTTTGATTTACGGTTGGCTGGTCAGCATGGGAAACTTTATGGCAAAGGTAATGAAATCAATATACAAACCTGTATGTTTGTGTGTGTGTGCGTGTATGTGTGTGTGTGTGTGTGTACTTGTATATATTACATATAGAGGACCACTTTCACCCTTTTCACCAATGAAGTGGGGCCTTTTGCAGAATGTGAGGACCTCAACCTCACTTATTTGCTTTACTCAATAGATTTAGAGGTATGGTGTGAATTAAGCTTTGGTTAAGGTTATGATTAGGAATATCCTAACCTAAATGTAGTTGCTAAAGTGAATAGAATTCAATACAAAATGTTTGCTTGTTTTTAAGGTGATCTAATAATTTTTCCCCCTTTTTCTCTCTGCAGGGATATATTTTACCACTTATGCATTCTTTGCAAACTCATACAGTACCACCACTAGAGCTCTGACAAACGGTAAACTCACTAAAGTGATCTTTCTTGCTCGGGTGATGGTTGGGAAATCAAAACCTGGAGAGTTTTATTTCTGTAAACCAGATCATGGAAGTCTTGAAAATGTTCACGACAGCTGTGTGGATGATCTCGACGATCCCATGATATTCATCATATTTGATCCAAATCAGATATATCCGGAATATCTTATTGAGTATGAACTTTAGTCTGTTTAGGAGAAAAGCTGCACACATTTCATTTGAAGCCCAGATTTAATCGTTTACAGTGGAAACCGTTTGTTTTATAACTAATTTATTATATAATTTTTTTTTTTGTATTTGCATTAGAAGTTTATGATTTTACAAAATGTTACGATCACAAAATGAAGATTTAGGTATTCAGAGATTCAAAAGAAAACTGTTGCAGAACCACATCAATGCTTCATTCCTGTTTTAACCTCTTTTGATCCATTAAGGTCTCCTGCTTCTTGACTGCATGTCTGGAAGAAACATGCAGATGCATGTTTATATTATAAGTCATTAACCTGAATTATTATCAATCTTTTATTTATTTATTTATTTTAAGCTTTCTGAAGTATTAGGTAGATCCTGGCTTCTACCAAAATCATAAATAGATGGATTTTGCAGATTTCATATTACAGCTTCTGACAATTCCACAAAACAAAATCTTAAGCTCCAACATGCTGTACAGTCTTTTAATGCAAATTAAAATCATACATCTGCTTACCTTTTGCTTTTCTATTGCTGACAGGTGAAAACAATAAAGGCTCCAAAGGAAGTAATGAGAGCAGAAAACACTAAAGCTTAAACTTCCCCACTTTAGTTTATAGCAGTAATTACTCTGAAGAATAAAAGGATATTCTGTAAAAATCAATCTTCGTATATATATAGAGAGAGGTTTTTCAGCATAAATGTGTGTTTGATTAGAAGTAGTACGGTAATTGAAACCCCTGAGGGGAGAAGGGAATTGCAATCTGAAATAATATATAAAAAAGACTCTTAAAGTTACCACCCTACTAGCTAACATGATTAAATATTTCAAAAATAGAGTTTAATGTGAATTCGTATCTGATTGATACCTTAGAATTTAATGTAAAAACGAGACGTAAAATAAATCAAATTAGATGGACTTCATAAAAACTGCCAGCAGAGTGCGCTGTTGCATCATGAAGGAGCTGTGCATAAACGTATGTCACAAAACCTACAATCTCATTCACTTTTATAAGCAAATATCAGAGAAACTATGTATGAGACTTTATTTATTTATTCCCATCATACGCCACATGAATTAAAACAAAATCCCAATCCATTTTTTTTTTGTGTTTCTTGCTATTCTGTTTTTTTTTTTGTTTTTTTTTTTGTATATTGTTAAATTCAGAACCATTTCATTACTGCTAACATTATATACGAGCTAGAATTTTATGCTATTCATGTAAGAGCTTTCTATCTGCAAATGAAAACCTCATACTCCATCCTGGGTTGTTGTTTTTTTTTTTTTTTTTTTTTTTTACATTTTTTTAAAATACCCAAACATTTTGGGCTTAAAAAAAAAACAACAAAGTTTGAAACTTTGAAACTGTTTTTGAGTTTCTTCCAAGCTATTAACCGAGTGATGTTTGATCTCTTCTTAAATATTTACCGCTTGGTGTTCTCCAAGGCTGCCTTTTTATCTACAAACACTTTGATGCCTGTTGGATTTGATGGTATCAACATGACGATAATGGCTCCGTATCCATCTCTAATTAGCTCATCTGCATGTGTGTGTGTGTGTGTGTGTGTGTGTGTGTGTGTGTGTGTGTGTCACTGACTGAATGTCAGTCATTATGCTCTGTTGTTTGTAGGGGAATTAAACTGGACTAAGATTTCAAAGATCTCAGTCATGTTTTCATCAGCTTGTCTCTCCTTAACTTTCTTAGAAGCTGTTCAGCCAATGGATCAATGTGTTTCTATACACACTTTAGAGGTTTAATTGGCTTAATCTGTTTATATACACCTGTAGAATAAAATACTGCTGTATATTTCTTTTTGCGGTACTTCATAGCAAACTGAGATTTTTTTTTCAAACTGTTTTCCGACGTGAATCAAGACGTGAAAAGCTGTTAAATTGTGTCCCCCGCTCTTCTGCTTCTTGACTGTTCCATCTAAGCTCCAAGAAGAAACACTCTCACTCGAAAAATCGTTTTACTTTTATTATGGAAAAGTCTTCATTGTACTTCTTACAAAACAACAGACGGTTTCAGCTAGACGTGTTCTATAATTAAATAAACATCCACAATCATCAAAGAACACCTAACACGTGAAGAAGCTCTCTCTCTGTGTCACAGACCTTCAGCTCTGTAACAGGAATCACAACCTGATATCCCTGAGCAGAGAGGAAAAAAACAACAAAGAACACTAAAGATAAAGATAACCGTCATGTCGCCTTCTGCAGTCTGATTGGAGGAAAGAAAATGGGTGAGATGATATGGCACAAAGTTGGCATTTATAATACATTATCAATAAATTAAATTTCATTTGATCACATAGTATGAAACACCGTCTGACACAACAAACAAAACACGAGTGTTTACAGATCCTGCTTGGCACCGAAAGGCGTGAGAACTCATTACAGGCTTTGGCACCACTGCGACGTTTTTGTTTTTCTATCTGAAATGTTAAAAATTTGACAAATCTTTACTTTTTCAACTGGATTGGCTTTCTTTTGTGTTTTTTTTTTGTTTGTTTTTGTGCATGTGTGAATCTTTGTGTTAAGAAAAAATCTCGCTGCATTCTTTTTATGCCTTGTTCTCTTCCAGCATTATATGTTCAGGACCAATAGTTTTGTTTTTTTTTTGTTTTGTTTTTAAAAGAAATTCTTTTCACATTTAAAAAAAAAAGGAATGAGAATGGCACTCATCATGCAATTCAACCAACAAAATGCTGGTTAGCTTTGTGCTAAAAACAACAAAGCCTGAAGCAAGATGCTACATTCATGCTATGCTCCCTTTAGATGATTAAATAGGTTTCTTTCCATGATGGACAAGTAAAATGTAGATTTCCCTTTGTGTAAAAGCAGATAGTGACACAAAACACCACTTGATGGCGACACATTTCAAAATCGCTTCAGGTAAAACAATTTCAGAAAGCCCCTCATTTAAGCTACTGTTGCACGTAACAGTAAAGCTACAGTCAACTCAGTATTTATGGAAATGCTGCAGTTTGTGATTCATTTATTTATTGTGGTTTGAGTTTTGTTGTTCTCTTAATTTTTTTTGTAGAGCTTTGATCTACTAACAAAAATCTTTACTGATCTCATGGCTTATTAATTTTTTTTCTAGTCTTTCCATTCTTAAGTGGTCAGTTTATTATTTATATATAAATTAATTACTATATGATCACACAGTTAATATTCGGATGTCCTTAGTGTTTTGTGTTAGGTATGAGCACGATTAGTGCAGCTTGTTAGCTGTAAAGCGCGGTCTCCATGTGTTATCTCTTGGAACAGCGGTTCTCAAACTTTTCTGTAATTTTTTGTACCCCTCCTCCAGAACAAGACCAACAAACAAGAACAAGAACAAGACCGGATAAAATAAATAAATAAATAAATATATATATATATATATATATATATATATATATATATATATATATATATATATATTGTGGTGGATGTAGCAATACCAAGTGACCACAACATCAGGAAAAAGGAGCATGAGAAACTGGAGAAATACCAGGGCCTCAGAGAGGAACTGGAGAAGGCCTGGAAGGTGAAGACCACAGTGGTGCCTGTGGTCATCGGGGCCCTCGGGGTGGTCAGCCCCAAACTGGAGCAGTGGCTAAAACAGATCCCAGGAACAACATCAGACATCTCAGTCCAGAAATGATGCATTTATTTTATATTTACCCTATTTGTTTTTGTTGTGTCAAAATGTGAAGTATATGTAACCTGGGTGTAAATTTCTAGCTTTCATCTACTAATTTTCTCCGGCTTCTCCAACTCTTTATTAAATCACATGATAATCCTGTTAGTAGTGTCGCTCTCTCGAAACCATGAAGCAACCAATCACGGCTCAGTTTCCAAGGTCACGTGTAGTATTGCAGCCTATCGGCTGGCTATATTAATTTGAGCAGGAAGTTTGAACACTAGATGCGTTGGGAGGAGCAGAGCTACAGGTTTGTCGAGCGTCGTTCTTTATGTTCTTCGCCTTATTTTATTTTGTATAAAAATCGTCTAACTATAATGACGTCATAGGAGCCGACTACCACCAGACCAGCAAGGAGAGATGTCAGTTATGTGTAAAACAAACGGCGGATCTGGTGAGTGTTGTTTTGACGTAGCGAGTAGCATTATGCTTGGCTGTGTGGGACTGAACTAACCCACACTGGGTTGAATAATGAAGTTTTAACCTTTCTAAATTGTATATTGATTGGATTGATAATGAACTTTATATATTGAATATGGATTTGTGTACACATTAGAATGACTGAATTGGATTTCAATGTTTATTGGTCCTGTTTATTTATACAGGCCAGAAGATGGCGAGCTAAATGTCCAGGCCTAGAGCCATAAGAAAAGATTACACTTATGTGTGAAGATTTCCGCTCTCCTGCCAGGATGGTAGGAGGCTCCTTGCAGCCTGAGAATACTTTTTGTTTCATCCTGACTCCTGATTCTCCATATTGGACCTTACCCAAAGCCAACTTGTCTTGGGATCTGTGTACCCCAGTTATTTTGGGTTTTGTCATTTATTTTGTTTTTCTTTCTTGGTATTGCGCATATTTTTATTTTTATTTTTTATGGTCTTTTAGATGTCTGTCTGTCTTGTTGAAGTTGTAAGTATGTATAATCATTGTTGTCTTTCACTGTGAATATAACTCACTGGCACACTGCAAATCTTCAGACTCCGTGTCTCCTTCATGAGCCGAATGCTAGTCTTCTGAGAAACCAGCCCAATTGATCCATTTATTTAAATTGCGGTATATTACATTCTTTAAATATACTACATGTAGCTTTTGTCGATTGCTTTAAAACACTGATTACATTTTTGGGAAGCATCAAATTATAGTTTATATTTGTCTAAAACGTGTTAAAAGGACAAAGAAAGCAAAGTTCTTTGATGCAAATAAATTTTCTTTTATATGTAAACTGCTTATCGATCGTTGAAACTCATGGCAGCCATGTTGGATTTCATAGCAAATGTACGAAACCTGCACTTATCAACCAAAACACTCACCGCCTCTCTGATAAGAGAGTCTTTTCTTTCTGTTTTGATACTTGCAAGAAGAAATCTGACAAACTAAGAAAGTCCAAGTCTTGTTGTGTTACCGTTTTAAAAATGTCAACGATCGTGGAGGTACTCGGAAAGCTAGAAAAAGATTGAGAACCACTGTCCTGGAGAATATAGATTTATGTTTTTTTCCATAACTCTGAGATTTCAAAGAGGCCGTCCATGTTTACACCCCAGTCCACCTGGTATCTGCTGAGGTCTCTTCCCTTTGATACAGTTTCCTGCAAAATTTCAGCTTCCTCTGATGCCTCCCTAATTCCCACAGCAACAGATTCCAACCTGAATTGTGCTGCTGTTAGTGCCTACGTGTTTACTGCTTGAAGAAAAGAAAGCATTTGTGAGGTTTTTTTTTTTTTTTTTTT
>NW_015114334.1:102215-127967 GCF_001443285.1 Poecilia latipinna | reverse complement strand
CACCCGAATTTTGGTCGTTTTTGGGCCCCCGGTTTTTTTGCTTTAAAAAAAAAAAACATTTTTGGGGTTTTTTTTTTTTTTTTTTTTTGACACCACTGGTCGGAGCTCGTCCCTAGCCAATTTCTCGGTGCATCTCTCCGTTTTTGTCTCCTCCTTTTAACAAGAGCTGTGTCACATTTATGGTAAAAGAACCATCAGATTTAGTTTTAGTAGTCTGAGCCACCAAACGAACACTGTGGCGTGATGCAGAAGTTTGCCGTCAAACCTCAAACACACCTACTTCGACCGTCCCAGAACTCGACTGAGTATTTTGTTTCCGTTCCGCTCCACGCTTCGAGCGCCGCCAAGAGACGAGACAGCAGGTCGTCTCGGTTTAGGGCTCCTCTCTCTGCTTCGTCTTGAGCCCCTGTCGCTCCATGATGTTCCACAGCTTGCGCAGGTTGGACTGAGTAATGGCGTCGTCGGGTTTGAGTTGAAGGGCTCGTAGGTAGTTGGCCTCCGCCTCGGGAAGCTTCCCGTTCAGGTGAAGGATGGCGCCAAGGTTCATCAGAGCAGCTGGGTACTGGAGGAGGAGAGGGAGGGGAGGGGAAAAAAGAGGGATGGATCATCGCAAGAGACAAAGTTGGTGCCTTAGAAATGATGAGTGATGTGAGGCGTTGCGTTTGAGGATTGCCGAACTTGGCACCCTTATTTGGAAAAACTATTTTAAACCTGACCTTCTTAACTCTACGCTTGACGCAGCTATTTATCAGAGATGCACGCTTTAGGAACCTGGCCAGACTTTTCGTAGGAGACGGATTCCTTGCATGTGGCAGCGTTTTTTTGGGTCACATCAACAGCTTTAAGAGATTTCACAAAAGAAAATTTAGATTTTTTTTTTTATTGTTTTGAAGAAAACAAGCTTTTGTTTGCAGTGGTGAAATTTACTTAAGAGTAAAATAATTCAAGATGTACAGTGTTGGCCATAGTGAAACATCACAGTAACAGGAGTGGCTGAAAATCAAAGTAATACACCAAACAGAGAGGCAGCTATAAGACACTGCATGAGCTAGAGCACAGTATTTATGTATGAGCTATACTTAATCAAAGAACCATATATTTTAGGTTGTAGAATAAATCCCTTGGGTTTTAAACAGTGAATGAACACTGAGAATCTACAAAGTCCTTAACGAATGTAGCTGACAAACGCACGCAAATCTCCTACTACACAGATCTGGCTTTGCTCCCGGGCCCCTACACACTCCCAGCATGATGCATGGGTCGAAATTTGGCAACTAGTTCACGCATTTTCCTTCTCAAGCACAACAGTTGGTCTCTTCTCAAGGAGTGCGTGTCACCAGGTTAACATTCCACTTTCCGCCCCCCCGACTGATCTCGAAACCTTGTTTTTCACGCCCGACTGTCGCAAACAAGCTAGCGGCCCGTTGGTTTTTCCTCAACTCGCATGAGTTGAGCGTGAGAGCTCTTCTGAACTTTGTTCTGTTTAATGTTCCTCACATTAAACTGTTTACACAGGTGAGACAAACTGCACTTATTCAGATAAATGTGGATTCCTCCGCCTTTGTAAACAGCAGAAACCTGTCCTGTGGGACGTCCAGAAGGAGAGCCGGGATTGAAATATTACGTGTATTCAGAACTTCCACAGACGTTAGCGTTTCCCTCGTTCTCTTTAAATAGCGCCTCAAAGAAGCCAGATTTTCTTGTTTTGCAGAATTTAAGTCCTTAAGTGTTTTTCACTGGACATTACATGATGTTTTAAGAGCAGTTTCCATTTAGTGAAGTACTTTGCCAACCACCATTGCAGGTCATTATGGAAATTACAGACAAAAACAACATAAATGAGCCCTACAAGAATAAACCAGTAAGCCAAACGGTGTGAAGTTCTGATTATAATTGTTTGGCTGCTTGGCACAGATCCGTCATTTCTGAACATTTTCAACAGGAAGGGAGGGTTGAGGCTTTTGGAGAGCCTTTCCAGAAGCTTTAGCGTTTGCCAGTCAGAGAAGCCAATTTCACATTTCCACAGATTCACAAGAGTGCAGAACAGAAATGAAGCACCTGGTCTAAAATCGACACCTGTGGGCCTGATTGACATTCGCAGAACTTGAACAAGTCCGATATCTTCTGGACAAAAGTTTTATAGTCAAATGACACAAGGAGTCAAGATGAGGCTTTTTAAGACCAAAATGCCAAACATTGCAGTGTATCATCATGCTGCTGGACTGTGTTTGCACAGCGTTACTAGCGTATTACACAAAATAGACGGACGAACACAGACAAAGGATTATGTCCAAATTGTTCAACTTGACCTGAAAATAACAGTTATGAGGCTGAAACTTGGACACGCTGTCCCCGTTGTCCAGAATGGGAGAGGTAGCATCATGCTGATGTTACAAAGTGGAGGGAGGGGGCAAGGGGGGAATATTATGTAATCACCACCCTGAATACAGTTGATGAATATACTGTCGTCGCCAAAGATCAAAACATAAACCAAGTATCCAGACCATGCTTAATATTTTTGGGTACATAAACCTTTCCAGTGGGGGGGAAAGAATATATAAATCACTTACATATTCATTACATTTTCTTTGCACGTACAGCAACTTCTGAATCTTTCATGACCTGAAACCTATTGGATTAAGCTGATATTTGAGAGTCTGTCGCTCACCAGGCAGAATGTGTGCAGGGAAAAATGTCAGAGACAAACCCCCCCCCTCCCTCCCCCCATCCTGACAAATGACGAGAGAAGCCCTCTGTGTGTCTCAGAGTGTGCATGAGGGATTTCAGGCTGCTTTCAAATACGTTTCAGACCACTTGTTTTTAACAGATGAACAAAAATAATAATCTGAATTTGATTTTCATTTGGGAAAATGCAGATGCGTTAGCCTTAAACTGGGCTAAATTCACTCATAAGATTATGTTGCTTAATAAAACAAACAAACAAAAAAAAAACTACACATTTAAATTTTTAACAGGCTGAAATAATGGAAAATATCATTCAGGGGGCATCTGGTGCACTTATACTAATCTGAGAGGAATGGTTGGAGAGAAACGACCGACGAGGAAGGTTTGAAGAGACGGCTTCAAAGAGCGCAGCTGTATAAAACTGGTTAATGCAGTGGAGACATGAAGGTCAAAGCTTTTTTTCACTGTAACGGTGCATAAGTTACAGAGCCCATAATCGCAAACCAGACGACCATAACAAATCACAGCGAGAAGCTTTCCCCCCAACCCTCCACCCCCCTCCAGGCCTTGTTCCCCTCGATTTTAAATTAATTCTCCTCCAGCGCACCTCCACCTCCACACACCCTCCGTCTTTGAAGTGACCGATGTACACAAGTCAGAAACGGGATGTAATATCTCCAAACTTCCTTAGCCATGTGCACGGACATGAAGAGACGTGGTATGCCCCCCCCCCACCCCCGGCCACCCCCTGAAGGCTCCTCCGTCTGTTTTTTTTTTTTGACCTGATCGAGTGTTTACTTCGATGTCGGACGCCAATAACCGCTAAACCCGTTTCTCTCTCTCTCTCGCACGTTCTGTAGTCGTGATTGCTGAAGCACGTCCAGACGACATCTCGCAGAAATAAGCAGCTTCTATTTTCTGCTCAGGCCTTATTGGAACAACAGTACCACAATGTCAGAAAGATGAGGGGAGTGGGGGGGGGGTGGCGGGGGGCAGGGGGGAAAAGTGCACGGTGTTGTAAATTGAATTTACAGAGCAGACGTGTGCGCAGCAGTTCCATAATAAGTGCAAACAGGCCCGGGTACTTACATCTGGTCTGAGGCTAGCTGCACGTTTATACTGCCGCTCTGCTGCTTCATTTAGATTGGCCTGTCTGAGGAGGAAGAAGAACACAGATTTAAAAAATAAAATAAAATACCCGTAACCCCGGCCTTGTGTTATTTTTGCAGGATTCATGCATTACTTGTCACGCAAACAACACACAGTATTACCTATTTTTTTCTGCTCTACGGTGTGCAACTAAAACAGAGTTGGACAAAATTGATTCCTATTGCTATTCTGAAAGCAAAAGCAGCAGTCAGAAAAATGCATACTGGTTATAATCTGCATAAGAATCCTTTTATTTTTAAATTAAGCTAAAGGATCTGCACATTTTGTCATGTTACGGTTGGAAATCGTGATGTATTTTATTGGAATTTACAACAACAAAAGTGCTGCACACGTGAAAAGTGGAAGGAAAACGATACTTTCCTTGAATCATTGTGTTGCCATATTTCACTCTGTGATCCCTCTGCACCACTTTTTGCTCATCTACAGATAATCACTGCTGAATTTAGGTCTGAGTCATTCTGACAAATGAATATGCTTTCATCTTGATTATTCTGTAGCTCTGCAACTGTGTTAAAGCCTCAAAAGCTCAAGTCTTTTATCCAAAATTCAGCCTGTGTTTAGCTTCATTCATCTTAACAACCCTGAGTTACATGAACGGTGTTGCCATATCAATTTTTTATAAATCTAAGAAACAGAATGAATACATCTGAGATATGACACAGGCTGCTTTTCCGGAGCAGATTTCTCCTCTGGTACACTGTGAACCTTTTCGGCGTTTGCACTTGGATCCTCACTGGGATTCTCTTCCTCCTCTCTTTATGCCCTAAAGTTGATCAAATTGAGGTTATATATATAGATAACTCTGTTCTTATCTTCAGCCAAGTTGCTTCATGCACCGAACTACACGCTACATACAGCGCATCACGACAACATGTTATTGACACACGAACGTGCTAATTGGGACACCTCCACCCGCAAAAAAATGGCAAAAGACTTCGCGAAAATGTGTTGATCATTAAAAATGTATCAATAAAGTAGGTTAATTAACAAAAGAGAGGATCTATTCATCTGAATAACATTTACAAGTTCAATACAAATCCTGCCAGTCACCCAGCTTTTATAAACGTAATCATTTAGTGAGCTTCCAAAGGCTATAAAAAAATCTGAATATGAACGTATGGATAGACAGAAACTACTAAATAAAATGTGTAATTCTCTAAATATTGAGCTTAACATTGAACTGATATGTTATGAAGCAGTTAAATAGTTTTAGCTTCAGTAAAGTGATTAGAAAATTGCATTTGTGGACTTCAGTAAGGCCGATTATGATGAAACAAAGTGTTGTTAGCAAGTGTTGCAACACTTGCTAACAACACTGGAGTCGGTCAGCATTCACTCTGATCCCACGGATGTAAAGATGCGACTGGAGCCAAGAAGCCTTGAAACGTCGACGAGTCCTCCCCTCACATGTCACAGCCGGATACATTAGTCTGCAGCAGTTCATGCGCTCCATACGTAGAAAAACATTCAGAGACTACACGAAGAGTTCGCTTCGCCAAAACTAATAAGCAAAAATAAGAAAAATCCTTCCCGGCAATGCAATTTGTATCCATAAAGCTCCGACGTAAGCAAAAAATGGCTTCAGCTTCTTGAGTTTGCTTGGGTTGGAGCTCTCAACGTTTTAAAAGAGCACAAAGACTCAGGAAGGCGAAAGTAAATGTGGCCATCCGAAATAATGACACGTTCACCTCCATGCTTTGCAGTTGATATGAGTTTCTTTTCCCATGATGTTGGTTTATGAGACATGTCCTCTGTACTGGTCTAAAAAAAAGGGTAGTTTTAGACAAATCTACAAAGAACATTACTCCAGAAGCTCTGGTCTTCTCTCTGGGAAAATTTCAGTCTTTGGACTCAAGTTTTCCTTCGAGAGGAAAAGTTTTCCTTCTTGCACATTTCCCTTAAAAGATTCTTTCTGACTGTACAGAAATGAACTTTCACATTATGCACTGTAGCCACATTCAGCTGATGTTTTAGGGTTTTCGGAGACTTCTTTCAGAAATGACCGATTTCAACTTAAACTGTTTTTCAACAACATGACAATGCTACAATCTTCTTTTTGAAGGTCTCGGATAGCTCCTTCGATCGTACAATAATGTCTCAAAAACTTTGGCAGCCCACTAAAATAAGTTGTTTTTAACTAGACAAAACTCATTGAAATGCTTACTAGTGATCTTTTAGTCGTGTGCCACTGCGCTTAATTTTAGCAGTTACAAGAAGGGATAAATGTGGGGCGTTTTTCTTTATCCCTAAGAAGAGATATCACTTTTATTGCATTTTAGAGAAAATCTAAACTCGTTTCTACTGCTCTCATTGTTCATTCGAGTTGCTCGAATTTCTCATTTTAGGTCAAATATGTTATTAAGACATATCGGCTTTCGTTGGGTGTTCCAGTTTCGTTAACGACTTTGGATAAAAATCTGCACAAGCCGAGGCTTGCAGCTCGTCTCCACAACGCATGTTGGCGTTAACAGGTGTTTGTCACATCATTAAACCCTAATCACTCTGGATTGATGTCATGAAGCCTCGCGGCTGAAAGAACCAGTGAGTCGGAACACGGCAGGGCTAATCTGTCATCTAGATATACTCCGGTGCTTTCAGCGGCAAACCCACAGCCAAGCTCCGAGAATGTCGGACTTGTTACAAATCCTCTGCTCCGAGAGGGGATGCCGGCAGGCAGTAATGACTTCAGCAGATATGTTGAGCAGAAAAGAATTAAGGCTCATCATTCCAATATTCCATTCTGCTACGGAGATGCTGGGAGAGGGAGGTCGTGTGAAGTCCCTTTTGACACTCTTTAGGATTTATAAGTTGCCTGCGGATGCGCTTGCCAGACTTATGAAGGAAAATTCTCCAACGGCTCTCTTTATAAGTCCCGGGGTGAAACCTCATTAAGACGGACCGAAGCTGCATAGATCTTTTACAGCCTATGTTTATCGTATGACTTTTATTTTTAAATGACGCCGTAAAAACACAGCGATGGAAATAAACCACAAATGCTAGAGGAGCTGGCGACAGATATGGAGTTCCAAGACATTTCTGGAAACATGTTGCCATTCACCGAAGGTGGGGAAGCCCCCACCCTCCTAACCCCCCCTGAATGTTTCTGTTTACAAGCAGTCGACCTGAGCATGTGAGCAGCGTTGAAGACCACATCGAATTCATCCATGTCCAGCTCGGCAGCTCTCTCGGCCATCTCCGCTGCTTCTTTAGGACGAGACTGCTCCAACAGGAACTGACCTGGAGGTAAACAAAGGACCTTTTGTTTTTTGTTTCTATTCAACAGAACAGAAGGTAGACTTACAAAAATATAGAATAAATAATCAAAGAATATGAGTAAAACTCATGGCTCCTTGATGGTGGTTTTACTTATAAATGTGTTTCCAATATGCTACCCTAAACCAAACACCTATGATTTAATTACACTGAATCCTTTGATATGCCTTGGTCTGTTTGTCGAGTGCATTTCAGCTGCAGTACTGTTCAAAATATGCATTTTAAGAGGCTTTTTCTCTTTTTACATATAATTTTTAAAAATGCTATATTCTGAACAGTTGCTAGGCATCACATTTTCCTAGTCAAATCTACTTAAACAGATATCAATCAATCTTTATTTCAGACACAAAAGAGGTCCATAGTAAAAAATACTATGTCTATAAAAGTATCTACTTTTATAGACAATATTTACCACATCACTACATTTTTGTAATCTTGCTGACAAAAAATAAATAAATAGGAGCAGTTACAAAATTTCCCCAAATCCATAAAAATAAGTACAGTAACTGACTCAAAAGGTTAGATAATTTTTGTTAAAAATGACAAAGAATTAGGAAAAACAAAGAAGAGAGCTATTATGCTTAATAAAGTATGAGCAGCTTTTGCTCACACCACTGCTAATTTCCTCCTCCCAAAAGTATAGCTTTGTCATTACGGGCACAACATGCACTAATATAAGCTCAGCAGCTTTAAGATGTTTATAGCTTCCTTCAGCTAGCGAGCAAAAATAACCTCTTTTTCTGAAGCGCGGGGGATTTTTCTTTGAATTACTTTTCTTAGGGGGAGGAGGTTTTCAATTATCATGGTATACCATGCTGCTCCCGTGTGACGGGAGTTACTTGTCGAAATAAACCAAGAAGGGGGGGAAGCTTTTAGAGACGGACCCCAGATGATTGGCGACTTTGAAGGACAGGAAGAGAAAAAAAAACAACGAGAGACAAGACTGAAAATGTGGGGCTGTGATTGCTTTGTTCGCTGTTGTTCCAGAATAAAGATGAGATGGAGGTAATTCATGTAGTCTCGCCACCTGGTGAGGCTTTTCACAAAGGGTAGCGTAGAGGAGGAAGGGGGGTTGCTTGCATTAAAATGTGTTGCAGGGCGCAGTGACCGGAAAAGAGGAGCTTTTCGAGTTCATTCCCACGTGCACGCCCGCGCATTTATCTTTCGAGAGACTTTGTGGACTGATATCCACTACAAACTCATAGTTGAGGCTCATCCAGCAAATCCACGATAACTGCAGCAGACAGATTGCAGATAAAGAAATGAAACAGCCCAGAAAAAAATAAAAACAAACAGCACCTTTAGCAAGAGACTCCAAGATAATGGTGGGAAATAAAAAAAAAGACCTAGAGCAAAGAGCGCGAGGGCTTCGGAGCAGGAAACGGCTCGCTCCAAAGACAGCAACAGACCTCCTGCTACCGACCAAGCTAAACGAAAAGATATCAGACGAGGGGAAAGAAGCGGGAGGGACGGAGGGAGATAAGGAAGTGGAGAAAGAGGGCATTGCACAACGGGGCTTTCAGCATGAGGACGCTTTTCATTTCCTCCGAATATCCTGGAGATATTAACCAAAGAGAGCACCAAAGGAGGCCGTTTCTTCAGTCTGGAATGAAACGGAAGCGGAGGGGCAACACCGCGCCATGTTTTTCTGTCTAACCTACAGTAAACACTGTATCTCCGCGCTGTCTGCAAAACTTCAAACGGCTCACGCTTTAATAGCTGCAAGCACCAACTTAAGAGTATTTTGTGTTGTTAGCTGTGAAGGGGGCTGCAGATAAACCTCGAATTCAATCAATAACAGTCTCTGGCCCGAAGGAGAATGGGAGACAGAATCCCCCTACTCCTGTTAGATTTGAATCCAACTTCCTCTTCAAAAGCGGGAAAAATGTCACTCTTTTAATCCTCATTTTAATTCAGTTTGCTTTTGTAAGCTCACACGTTCCAAATCAAAGAAGGGCACATCACTTTGCAGCCAGGATGTGATGTGACTTTACCACTAAAACTCATCTCAGAGAGTACATTTAAAGAGTGGAGATCCAAACAAACAAATCCTCCCCTCCGCCATCGCTTTGTCAACTGTAGATCACAGGGGGAAAAAAGCCTTTAACAAATTGGAAACTTCGAGGCTATCAGTTTCATTGGAGGGAATGAAATCATCAGTGGTCACACAAAGCCAAGGCCCAGAGAAAATCATGGCATTTTGTAACTATTAGAGATGGTATTACAAATAACGGAACAAGATGTTAAATCTTCTGGAAAGAAAAAGTGTGAAGACCTTCAATGTATTTTAACAGACACACAAAAAAATAATCTCCTCACTTTTAGGTTTGATGGGAGATTAGTTCATCACATTAAAGACAACGTGCTGTCAACTACTGAGAAAACTGTGAAGATATTTCTGGAAATGTGAGCGACGGATCTGAAACGCCTTTTTGAAAAGCGGTTCGCCGTGCCTATTAATAAGTGTCTTCTGCTTCTTACCGTAGTGCATGTAGCAGTTTCCTTTAGTTGGGTCGAGCTGAATTGCTCTCATGTAGTATTTCTCCGCTTCGGTTTTCTCCCCCTGAAAGGAGAGACGCAGACAAGTTGCGGCGAGTAATTAAGCTTAGAAGTTTCCGTTTCGGTATAATCAGGAGGAGGATAGAGCAAAAACATATATTACATTTCATATTTGTGCATATTTTGCATAATTAGGCTGATTTCCTGGTGGGGGTAAAAAAAAATAGAGCATAAATTATCAGGATTCTAACAAAACCATTAATTATTATGTAATTTAGTTCTAATTGTGCATTTTTGGCAACTGTTTTAAAAAAAAAATCTCTGTTTACAAGTGTAGAGCAGCATTGAAACTGAGAGGGGAAAAAAAGCTTCCTCTGCAGCACTTCTGCTTCATGCTTCGGCACTGATTGCTTCCATATTGCCAGTGGGGTTGCCATTCAATAGGAAATGAGAGGGCCGTCCATATTAACATTGCCTCATTAGCTTCCTCCTGTGTCTGAACTTGGTCTAAATGAATGAGGAGGAATATTAGCTGTGGATAGCCTGCTTCACAATTCCTTTTGGCTGCTCTCTCTAAATTTCTCTAAATTTCTCCTCCAACTGTCTATGAAAACCGAAGGTCGTCCGTCGGAGTATTTTATGAAATGTTTCAGGCTCGTGTGAAAGGAGAAAGTAAGCTTCTTCTTTTTTTTTTTTTATGACAATCTCTGGGAATTTGGTGATGAATTCATTAGGTTAACAAATGTCTTTATATGCAGGCAAATGCTAGGGATAAAAAATGAGAAAACAAAGCTGTACTCTGGGAAATCCTGTCCAGGAGCGCAAAAGTTCAGGTGGAACTTTCCCAACGCTAACAGTGTCATTGATTGACTGAGGGTTTACAGCCAAAACCGAAGTGATTTAATAAGGAAATGGAGTAATTCCATTATAAGCCTGTCATCTGGTGTTTGATTCAAGATTCATCCATCCTCTTGTTTCTCATTCTGCATAGCGGAGGACGTGGATGTGTGTTCTGTCACCCCGAATCCCAGAAAGCCAAGCAGATGTCCGGCCACTCGAGGCGACACACGTGTAAGTACAAGTTTTCGCTATCCTCAGGTCTCCGCTAACAACGGAGCTGTGGGATCGAGGCCTGAAAGATCGCAGCTGCGAGTACGCGCGCAGCTTCAGAGGCTTGTCGCGTCTTCAGCTCTGCGCCTAGGGCTGAGGAAGGAAGGAGGTCATGCATCTTCACGGGTGGAGGGGGGGGGGGTCGCAAAGAGCAAACAGTTCATTTCCCCCCGATCTAAACCCAGCTCAGCTGTGAACACATCTGTCGCCACGTCTTGCTTTTGTTGTCGTAGCATGGCGGAGAAGCTGGAAGCTGAGGAAATGAGCATAACGTCACCGCTCCAAGTTTGGCCATTTTGTCTAGGATATCTCTTAACAAACATGGTTGCAAAAATAACACCAGGAACATATTCGGTTAAAAATAAGCGTTTCTTATCTGGACTCTCTTAACTCCCAAAGAAATTTCAACGTACACTTATACAGTTCTTACGAAGCAGTTTGTTAAAGTAATAGACCCTTTGGCCTTATTAACCACTGGGATGATCATAATGTTTAGTACATCTGTTTTGCCGGTGTAAGTTTGTGTGTCTGCAAAGGGACGTACAATGATTGACAACAGTTTGCCGTAGGTGAGGTGGGCAGGGATGTGGTCAGGCTTTGCTTTGAGGGACTCTCTGTACCAGTACCCGGCCTCTTCCAGCCTGTTCAGCCGCATATAGGCCTCTCCTGAAACGCACCACACACCAGGGCAGACAGTTAGCATTTTACGTGAGATACTAACATAAATATTAGTCATAGAAGTTTAAAAAAAAACAACTTTAAAAAAGTTATTTTTAGAAGATGGAAGTGTTTTTTGAGCATCTTGCATATTCACTCACTATGCTTAGTTACCCCATAGTAACTGTGGAATAACCAATCGGTGCAGTTTGTCAAGACGAATGTTAAGAGTGACTCTTCCGTGACTTTAATGAATCCCTGTATGGATCCTCTTGTTCTATTTTCGACGGTGTTGATTTTAACGAAATACTGATACTGGGATTGGTTATCGGGAAATCTCAGTTCCCAACAATCTGGACCATGAACAGGGAATCCTGGTTGAGACAACCCAATGGTGAGTAATTGTTTTATATATATTTTTCATCCTTACCATAAAACTACCCCGTTTAAGAACAATACTCCTGAATTTCTAGCATTAACATTGCTGTATACAAATCCAAAGACTCGGCAGTAGGGATGGATCCCGTGTCTGTAACAACGAACCAGTTAAATGACATCAAGTTTTGAAAACGTATCCGCTAGCCATCGCTGTACGAATACAAACACCGTCGCTCCCTAAAACCTTCAAACCACCTGACTAAATATACTCCTTAATCCTCCTCTACTCTGTCCCAGGAATTTAATTCCCATGAAATCTCAACTATGTCACCAGGATGAGCTTTGAGTAATGTAATTAGTGTTAGAATAACACAGAAGGGGAAGCAAGGTTTAACACAGCTCTTCCTAAATCATCTTCTATGGGGGGGGAGAGTGTGTCCACATATTTTAATCGGCATCGAGTCCAGTCGATTTGTTTTGCTGAATGTTTTGCATTTCCACCTTAAATTGCTGCACTCGCATCACAGCGAGTTCTCATTTAAAAGCAGTAATCTCTGTTGCAATTAATGTGTCAACCCCTTAACACACCTGACTGCAAACAAAGACTCCACATTTTAAACTGTAACTCACCCATCATGTTGAAAAGGCTGTGTGGTGCAAACTGTTTTGGCATTTTCTGCACTGCTTCTTTATAAACATACAGAGCCTCCTGCAGCACAAGAGGGGAGGCGGGGGGAAGCAATTTAAAAGCTGAGACTTCATTTTGCATAAAGCAAAAATTATTTATGCTTTTAGCAGTTTTGCTTTTAGTCTTTTCGGTGCTATTGAATACAAATGCGTCAGCAAGACTGACCTCCTGCTGGCCGTGCTCGTGAAGCAGCTTCCCCAGGTTGTACAGGCAGCTGGTGACTGAGCTCTTGTGGGCGTGAGGGTCCTTCAAGTTTTCATCTGGAATGTCGGCGCAAGTGAGGAAGGTGCGCTTGGCCTCTTCCAGGTTGCCCTGGTTCATGAGGATTATTCCTGTGTTCAAGTAAGCCGCTGCGTGCAAAAGTCGAGAGACCAGAAAGGGTTAAGCCTAAATAGAAAATTAAAAGGGAAATGATTTCCGAAAACAAACCACCAGAACGTTCATTAAAATGAATACCCTATCTGTTGCTAGGAAAAAGTAAAGAAAGCATGTTTTTTCCTGAATTTTTATTTACATTTTTTTTTTTTTTACTGAAACAAACATAATAAACTACATCCCGGCATTCCTGAAGAGAAAAAGAAATGAAACTGAAATAAATGGTAGCAACAAGAACAGGAAGTACACTTTATTTATATAGCGCTTTTCTCAAACACAGCCCTCTATTTAAGTTATACAATGTATAAAATCAAGTGTGATGAATCACAGTAAAATCTTTTTTTAAAAATGCCTATTCAATCAGAAAGTGAAGTGCCATGGATAAAAGCAATAATATGGCGACAGAAAGGAAGAGATCAAAAAGCTGATTAAATACATATAGGAAAAGAGGGGGATAGAAATGCATTCACCTGGAAGAGATAAAGCTCACAAAGATTCAAAGGTAATTCATCACACCGAATGTGCTGAAGGGAAATTTCTCTTCTTTTATTTAACATCGCCCTTGGTAAAGTAAAAGACAAACGATCATCTCGTGTGTGAGCACTCGGGTGTGAGATTGAACGTGATCACTTCTCCGTCAAGCTGAGTGAGGGCTTTTAAATCACGTCGTTGGCGACAAAGCGACCGGTTCAACTTGAAAACCGGAGAGTCGCGGCATTTCATAAGAGATTATTGGCTGGCGTGTAATCAATCCTGACGAATCCAAACCAAACGGGAAGGAGGCGGTTTATCGAAGATCGCTTTTTTTCTTGCATGTTTTTACAATATCATGGCAGCAGCAAAAGGAGACTCGGCTTACATGCCAAAGTTGGTCGACTCCCAATGGCGAGCTTGTAATACTGCAGCGCCTCGGAGAAACGTTCGCTCTCCTGCAGCAGCAAACCCCTGGTGGAAAACAGAGAAGTATGAAAAACTTTACATCACTGCACTCTTTCACAGGTTTTCTCCAATTTAATTGACGGTTTCTAAAAAAAAAAAGATAAGTGAGATTTTGGAAGCAAAATATCCGCAAAGACCATACAATATATCCTAACATCTATCACGCACAAACAGCTTCTCTGTCTCTTAGAATGACATGACACGTTTGCTTTATGTTGAATCGGAAGCTTATTATCGATGCTCACAACTTTTAGAGGAGGAGTAGAGAGACGGGAGCAGAACAGCGTCGGTCCGTCGGGTGGTTCGGCACCTTTGACGCCTGCTGGATTAGAAATTGTTTCGTACTCTCCCACAGGCTCGGCAAACAAGACTGATCAAATCAGGAGCAGAAGGTACAAAGAGCCTCGAGGGACACACAAAAGTTATTTCCTGTCTGTCACACTCTTGCTGTGTGTCTCACCAGCTCTATTACTGCTGCATTGGATCTATTTTAGTTTGCACCCTCTAAGTTCTTTCTGCCTTTCTTTTATTCTGCAGCTCTTGGTCTGATGCTGCCGCTTCCTCACAGAATCAGAGCTTATTTGTGTCACGACTCTGACAAGAGAGGAGGTGTGACTTTTTTTTTTGAACACTCACAGGTTATACAGCATGTCAGCCATGTTCCCTCGGTAGTGGAGAGCATTTCGGTATGCCTTCTCCGCCTCCTCCATCTTGCCCTGGTTCTTCAGTACGTTTCCCAGGTTTCCCCAGGCTATGGGAGACATATGTCAATCAAACGCTCACAAAATGGGAAAACAAACTCTTGGTCTTTGCTGAAAAATCTCCAACTTCAGTTTGGACTCATTTACACTGCCTTGCAGCACTTCTCAAATCCTGTAAAACACTCCATGCCTTGTCATTCATGTCATTTCGATGGATTTTATATGATGGATCAACACAAAGTAGCGTGAATTGAAAGGAAAACATACACACATTTCTGCTATAAGCCATATTGGGTCAAAGCAAACATGCAGGAGAAGTCCCAATAAAAAATATAAGTAGATTTGTGATTGTAGTGGTACAAAACATGAAAATGTTTAAAGAAAACAGACATTTTTGCAAGGTACTTCATACATACAGGGTCAGCAGACATCCTGAGAACTGAAGACCCTCTCACCTTTTGCAGGGTTCACATGGATCCCAGACTTGTAAAGATTTTCTTCGTTGCTCCAGTCTCTGTTCCTTTGAACTGTTCTGAGCCCGTTCAGTAGCACAAGTCCGATGCAAAGGCACAACATCGCAGCCTTGCAGGCTCTAGTCCTCAGTCTAACATACAACGTTCGTGCACCTGTCGCAACTAGTATGCAATAGCCTATGCTGGGGATGTAAAGTACCCTCTCTGCAATCACGAAACCCACATAAAAGAATAAGTTGGTGGCTGGGATGAAAGGCAATGCCAGTACTCCTAGTGAAAACGCAACTAAGCTTTCTGTGGGGGGCAGGGATGTGTGGGAGTAACAGCGGTGAGGTACAGCGGACCCATTGAGAGTGGGTTTTGGCAGATCCGTGTTTTGGTTTGTGTCAGGGGCATGGTAACCATTCCCATTCGTGACCGACTTTCCATTTGCAAGATGGGATTTCCCGTTGGTCTCCTTCGCTGCGACAGTGGCACCGCGGAAGCCGAACAAAGCCAGGAGGATCAACCCGCAGTAAAAGGCAGCAGTGTGAAGGTTCCTCCAGTCGGCCAAGGACCTGACCAAGGGCACGGCGTCCATGGACCAGTCAAAGCTGAGCTTGTCGGGGCAGAGCAGGAGCCAGGCATTGGCAGCAGGCAAGTGGAGGAATGTTAGCGTTCGAGTGAGGAAATGTGGAGAGTCGGCTGCTGGGTTGTCTGAGTTGGAGAAGTTTGGAGGCTTGTTTCCCATCCAGTAGAGGCGGACTGACAGCAGAATTACTCCCCAGCAGGCCAACGTGCAGAGACTCAGCAAAACGCTTAGGTTCTTTTTCTGAAAGAGAAACGAAAAGGTGAAACAACTGAATAAATATGTGAAAGAAAACACACCCACACATATATTTATATACACTTGGTTTAGGTCAAAACTTGAAAAAGAGGCATGAATCACGTTCTCATATGCTTATAAATGTATAAGCAAGGTGACATCCAGTAGAAATCCATTTCTTTGTGCAACTCTAGAGAACTCTCAGTTCCTCAATCTACTGTTTTAGTAAAAAAAAAAAAAAAAAGAATAAAACCTAATGAAATGTTTTTGTTTGCTTTCTCCCTCTAACCACCCTAACGGGAAAATAACACGTTGTTCTTTGTAACAATGGGATACTCTGACGTTATCGCTGTCAGAGAAAATATCGCCCTGTTGACATGGGAATGGTGACAAACCCAAACTGTTGAAAGACGCTCTCGGACAGCCGTGCACCGCAGTGGTTAGCACTTTGGTAAGGAGCAACATGAGCCGCTATTTAATGGAGTAATCATTTTTAAATTGAGTATGCGAGTACTCGGTGCAGGAAAAGATTAGTGCGCGTTAGATCGGCCTCGCCAATAAATTCCTTCGAGTCGGCGAGGTTTCACTACGCATAACGAGGGGGAAAATCCCAAAGTACTCAAAGCAGAAAGGAGAAAAGTGTCAAAACACTTTAATAACTTTCCACATATTAGTAATTTACACTCCTCCAGTTCTGACCTAGTTGTGCTCGAAACTGCATGCACGGAAGGATTTTTTTTTTTTTTTCCACCCCAAAGCCTTATTAGTGTTGCCCGCCAGCATTACTGTTAAATGTGACGTGTAATGAGGTTATTTTGTGCAGGTGTGTAGGTGGAGTTTACATCTCATGCTTCGGACATAACTACCACGTCACAACCCAGGAATTAATCACTACCTAGACAGTTTGTACCTAAAAAGTTTCAGATATTAGTTTCCAATTTGCAGAAGTCAACTTTCTGTTGATAATAAGAGATAAGAACGGATCGTCCCAACATCTCCTGTCATGATACATCGTTTCACCCCAAGGATTATTACCTAAATTTTTTTTTTGCTAATGATGGAAAAAAAAGAAGTTATTTTTAATTCAAGCAAAAACAAATGAGATGGGAAAACCTGGAGAACCCCTGTTGCAAAAGTAATTCCTATTCATGATCCATCCCACCGAGGGGCCGGAATAAAAGATATTATAAAAGATGGTGATTACAGCCGTGCTGCTAGCTTCCTACTTTTATAGCCTATTTATTTCATTTCCAGGCATGAATGTACTGTAAACTCTGCTTGAACCTGTCTTCAGGGAACCGGTGCTGTGAGTATGTGCACTCAAATGAAATCTCATATATTACTAGGTGATGTTGATGCTTCCTTTTAGCACAACCTAGTTAGGAGACATTTTTATTAAGTACGTCTGTCCTGTTCTCAGCTGTGGGTCAGAATCAGGACCATATCTTGACCACTTAGCTGGTTAATTCATTCAGGGCAGTTTGCCATTTGGGGGATTTCTCTTCTTTGATTCCCACTCCTCTGATAATAGTCGATTCTAATCACACTCATCTTGTTAATTTCTAATTTCTTCTAAACCGTATTCTTTCACCTCAAGCCTCATTCCTCCACCTCATCAGTCCGTCATCCACAGGCATTTTCATGCTGCTTATTCTATTTATTCCACTCTCCCTCGATCTTCTCTACTTGCCTCATCCTTTAAGCCAACCTCTTCTCATTTCATTCATCTTTATCAATCATTCTTAATTCGTCTCGCCCCGTTTACCCCGTTCGATCCTCATTCTTCCTACTGTTCTCTCATCTTAACCCTTTTGCCCTCAAATAATCTTCGTCACTCATTTAAGAGTCTTATCTCTCATCATGCCCGACCCCCCCTATCATCTAATCCATCCCTCATTCATCTCCACCCAGCTCATCCTTCTCACATTTCATATGTACCCCCTTCTCATCTTGTCCATCATCCTTAACCCTTTCATCTTACTCATCCCTCATTCCTAGCCTCGGAGTAAAGAGGTGTTGCGCTGTTTTCCAGTCTGCATGCTTGAATGTGTACAGTGACAGAAACCATAAGAGGTTAAGCAGACTTACTTGACCTACTGGTGTTTAACTGTTTTTCCCCTCTGACAAGTTTACTGTTGGAAAGGTTTGTCTATGAATGACTAGAAGCAGCAAAGGATCGCATACCACTTCTGGAAAATCATTTGTAAACAGACATAATATGTCTGTTTCTAGAAGTTCAACATTCTGAACATGAAAGTGACAATGGGAAAGACATTGGATATTTACGTTGACACTCTATTGTACGAAAGCAGGGAGAAAGAGTGTCTGGCGCACAAACCGGTGGATGTGTTTATTGACGGTTGAGCCTATATTCTTAGTCAATGGAGGAAACTGACTGAGGAATCCAATTTTGCTTTGTACTGGAAGATAAGCCAATTCCAGCAGGAGAGTAATTTGTGGTATTTAGCCCAATGAGGTCCGTGCAGCGTCTCGCTGCCTTGTCAATTCCTAAATTGCTCTTTAATTGACTTTCGAACGGATTGCGACCCAACAAATTCAGCAAAAACAAAGAGGATATTTACAGTTAACTTTAATCAAGCTTTCTAATTAATTCGGCGTAGAGGCAACAGGCCAATAAAGCGAAAAGAGGTTTCTGTTAACAACTGGAACCATTAGTGTTAAAGTTCTGAGTAGCTTTGCATCTCTGGTGTAGAATCTGTAGATGAAATGTCATGTTCTTTGGGTTTAATTGTCTTGTGGGTTTCATTTTTTTTATCATACCTAAACCAATATTGTCTTTTGAATTAGGTTTCGTTTCTTTATTCTTTTTTGTTAATAATACACAGAGCAGTCTTTGAGTTTGATCCTCTAGTTTTGAAGTTGTTTAGCTTTCCAATAGTTTTTGTTCTCCTAGAGATTTACTTTCAGACATTCAGGCACTTTGGCTCCATATTGGATCAATTAACACGTTCAAGCCTATAAAACTGCTTTGCATCTCACAATTTATTTAATTAATTTTGCTGCATTTCCCATAAAAAGGACTATCCTCTCAACAATCTTTCTTTCATTTGGCTGATCCGTTTTGCGCTCAGTTTTTCGAAACCAACAGCGCGGGCCTCCACTTTTATCTCCGAACTCTGCTAGTCATTATTCCCTCTCACTTTATTGTGTCTGCCTGTTGACACCGTACTCTGGGGAAGGTTTTCAAACTTGTCAGAGGAAACGGCAAGCCACGTCTGACATCATGCAAACACCATCTGAAATGGCTGCGGACTGACGCAACGCAGCGGGGAGGCGATCTTTCTGTTTTCTTGTTCGAGGCACGTCCAATATAAACCGTTCATAACTCCTTGAAGTAAAAAAAAAAAATAAATAAAATAAAAAAATCACAGGGTGCGCTTTCAAACTCCTTATTCATAAAGTTTAAACTGAGGAACTTGTTCTTCATTTAATGGGAAACCTTAAAGCAGAGAGCAAGCGGCTTGCATGTGGAAAATGTTTTCAGTGCTTCCAAGATAGTTCCTGCATACACACACACACACACGCACACAGCTCTGATTTGAGGCCTTGCCAGTGATACGTTTAGTTATTATGATGAAAGACACCATGAGGGTTGCACCGGTCTGATGTTTCCTGGATTGTGCTGACTTGGCAGGAGTCTTCCAAGTCATCACACAACGGCGCGGTTGCTGCCGAAATGGAAAGAAGTATACAGAGTATATTGTAGTTATCCTAATGAAAGATGTGTTGCTGATGGCAGGGATTGGGTCACAGGTTGAACTGATGCTCAACACAATTTTGGAGCATATAGAGAAGCAGAGTGACGCAAACATGACTATAAAAGGAAAGAAATTTGTACTTGCTGATTACCTTTTTTTTATGGCGTCACATGCAGAAAAATGGATTTGTGTATTGATCAGAGTTGTGCATGTTGGTTGCAACCCAGGACAAAAATGTAGGAAGATATATTAAAGACATCACAAATGAAAACATAAAACTACTTTTTTTTTCTGTCTTGGTTTTGCAAAGAAGTCTGTTTTCTGGTTGTAAAACGTCATGCGGGGGTTAGCATGAATGTGGTCTCAGACCAGATGTTGATATGATCGTGCAGGACTTCAAAATGTGCTTCTACGGAACTGCTGGGTTTAATTTAGCAAAAAAAAAAAAAAAAAAATGTTAATGATTTTGATTTGTGGTGAGTGTCTCTTTTATGTAAACTCAAAAGGATTTGGGTCTGTTGTGGTTTACAAAAAACTCTAATAACAGAACTGATTTTAGTTTAGTTAGTGGGACCTCTTAATGGATTTTCCACCAAAACAGTGCTGGTGCTCCATCCAGTTTTTAATTTGTTCTGTAAAAGAACTGGTTTGGCGGCTTTTCAAAGCAGCAGGTCAATTCTCACAGGATTTTACTGAGGACTGTTAGGGCATGTGGAGCTGAGGATAAATGCATGCCACACTGTCTGGGAATTTTTATTTGTAAAAATAATTTAAATCGTTTCATTTTTTTTTTTTTTTGTTCCACTTCACCATTACGCACTGCTTTATCTCGGTTTTTATCGCAAACCATCCCAATGACACCCGCTTAAAGCTGAAGTTGTAACTTGGTTCCAACTGCGCCAAGAATTACGTGACAACATTGCACAGTGCGAGCTTTAATTGAATCAGACTCGAGACACTCCCCGCTCCGTAGAGAACACAAACCGCGTGTTTTCCTTGCCTTCACGAACGCTCGCTAAATAAGGACTATGCAGCAGAACTTGCAGCTGAGAACATCATTTCACAGCTGAATGCCTCTGCTGCAGGATAATTGGCCCGACATCCATCAAGCCGTCAGCCGAACTTAATCTGTGTGTCTGCAACGCTCATTGAGACAAATGAGAAAGGAGGAGTGTCTGATGCTTAAATTAAACTGGCAAAGACAATGTCAGATTCCTACACTGCCTGCTAAAACATTAGACGTCCAACTTTGTTGGGGAGATTGTCCCGAAAAAGAGTGGATGATGAGGTAGAGTGAGAAAATACCTTACGTCTTGATAAAACATTCATTATTCTCATTTTGGATTACGAGTGTGAAACGCATTGCTTCATTTATAAAGCTATAATCAGACACGTGTATTTTTTTTTGTTTTGTTTTTTTTTTTAGAATAGGGATTAATTCAAATTCAAGCTCAGGTTTTAAACACAGATTTTCAAATGAAATGCATTTCACACGTGCCAAAGTTTAACACACCAGACTTGGCAGAGACGTCATGGGTTTTTCTTAACACCAACGAACCCAAAGCCCCGTTTTAATGTCTGGAGCATCATTCATCAGTCTGTTTTTGTGCTATACTAAGAAACCAAAGCAGCCAGAAAAAAAGAAAAAAAAACAGACGTTATGTTCTCATTACGCCAGCAAACGGGGCGCGTTTTGTTTTCTCAACAGACCGCGGCGATAACATCTCACCTTTATCCGTTGCCATCCGTCACTTTCTAACTTCCTCTCCCCGTTTCATCTTGTCTTATTTGAAATCTAATCTGTCTGTTTAGAGAGTAAACAGAGCGAGAACTGACATTTTCGTAGGTAGCACATCTGTTCTCCCTGCGCCGCCAATGGCTTGTGTTTCTTTTTTGTGTTTATCCACCAGAGCAGCGTCGGGATGTCATGTCTTGGGTTGTTTATTCTCCTGATTGCATTAAAAAATATATGATAAAATGCTGGAAGTTTCCATGCACGTTTGCTGTTTCTCTTGACTTGCGTTTGGCTGGCAGGATAGAAAGCAGGTGAAAGCAAACAATCTATTCCCAAAGCGCTATAAGGGCCACCGACTGACAAAGAAAAGATAAAGAAAAAAGGGAAATGAGTCCATAGTTTCCTCCTCTTCTGCTAAGTCTGTCTCTCCATACCCCTCTTCCTTTTGTTTTCCCATGCTTTCCCAGACATCTGGCTTATAATCAAGGAAACCATTGCTCCATGGCTGGCCTCAGCACGTAATGAGCTCCCTGCCAAGATAACTGGGACTCGGGCAGTTGAGGAGGGCACCGCCAGAGTGATAAATGAGCCAGATGTGCCCACAGTGTTGTCGGATACACCAGGGGGTCGGGCTGGAAGATCCGACAGGCTGGCACAAGGATGCAGCTCACAGCTACAGAACCGTGTCTGGCCAAACGATGAGGTTATTTCCAGTTGTACTGGGTCTTAAAATATACGAGAATAGATAAAAATGTTCTGAAAAGAGCTGTCAGTGACGGGTTTTGATATGGGTGATGTGGCTCACCACCCAGGGCGGCGCAGCGGTGTAGGTGGTATGCATGCTTGACAAAAAACAAAAAAAAGATAAATGGTTTCACTACATTGCAAACCAAACAAGTTAATTCTCTGAGTGCCCATTCGATAGGAAGTGGGAAACCTGCTGTGTTTAAAGAATCTCTCCTGCATTCAAACATCTCTATTTCAAACTCTCTCGCTGAATATTTGCTAAATGTAGATCTAGCTTCCAAATGAGGAAGATCTGGACAGGGAGGAGCTCGCCCAGGATGCACTTCAAGCAGGGAAACCACGACTGAGCTCTAAAGTTAAGATCTATGACCTACCTGATTGCTCTGGGTGTGGTTCTTTTTTCTTTTTAGTTGCCGTGACTTTGTTTTATTTGCTGGATACAGGAACAATAAAACCAGGTTCATTTAAACACGGTTTTTACAACTTGAGGGTAAACAAGAATTCTCTAAATGCATCCAGGCCAGCTTTGCCCGTTTGTTAAGCCTACATGCTTTGTTGTATTGAGCCTTTGTTGCTCCATGTTCTTAAATTGTTTATACGTCTAAGTTGGTAATTGTGAAATATGTATCTGTAAATATAATCAAACCTTCGTTGGTGGCAGTCCAAATGCAACTGTCGATTTTAGCCACATAGCGCATTTAAAAACCACAAACCTGATCAAACAGCTTTACATATAAACTATCAATGTTAGGTGGTTTATGAAATTTCTTCAAGAATTTTTTATTTTTTTTATACCAGCTTTCATATTGTTTATTTTTTTTTCTACAAGGTTATGCAGATGGCAGTCAGTTTGTTGAAATCTGCATATCAGGCCACCCAGTGGCGCTAAATTCTCCATCTTGAATTTGCTATATTTGAATGTCTTAAATTTTCCATGAGCTCCTCCACAGCTGTGGCTCACAATGATTTGAAGGACAGGTGTTACGTCAGAAAATGTTCAGACCTGTTTTAAGTTTTAACGCAACGGATTGGCAGAACTTTTACACGAAGTCCATAACTTGAACCGAAACTGGAAAACGTGCATCTGAAGGTGATAAATTAGTATTTAAGCTGACAATTGTCCTTGTCAGAAATGTGTCTTGTAGCCAAGGATGTGGTGAAGCTACCCACATGTCTTCAACTGTTTCCCTCACTTCTCTATTTTTTTTTTTCCTGCAGCCTTACACACTTGGTGTTTAACCAGTTGAAATTTGCCAAGTGGGTCGCAAAGTGTCAGAGCATCCTTTTTGCTGGACCCTAAAAGGAAAATTTATTACAAAAGATGGGCTTCTGAGCCTCCGTCATACTTTATGATCCAATTTGCGATATTTTTATTTCACATTTTCCTTTGGATGCATCATTACTCATAAGTAGTTTTGCAGCACTCTGACTCGGTACGATTCAAAAGACAGGTGTTGTATTTGCTAAGGTTGAGTAGCGATGGTGTGTGTGTGTGTGTGAGTAAGGGGGGAGCAGCAGAGTCATTTGGGCCAAACGCAGAAAATAAAAATACACTAAAACAACTTTTTGATCCGCTGGATCTCTCTAGGCGAATGACTGTGCGTAGTTTGGCCCTGAGTTATCGGCACTGCCAAGGTACAGCGAAGTCTCATTGAGGCAAGAGGTTTTTTTAAGATGTTTGTGATAGGCTGCGAAATGATCCCTGGAAAATAGGTTAGTTATAGAGATATCCAAAAGAGGAAAACACTAAAACAAGGATTGTCCCATAGCCAGACTGCCCTTGCTCTGTAAACCCAAGAGGACTTTTTATCATGCTTTTTATTCGTTTTACGAGGGCCATACCCATTGGCAACAGACTTTTTCCCTAATCAAATGAGGAGTGGCTGCGTGTGAAGGCTTTATGCTCAATCGCACATTTTTCTTGTCAGATGAGTCACTGTGCCAAGGATGTCCTCCTCAAATTCCTTGAGTTGTGAAGGGAGGGGAATGAATCTCTGCAGAGCGCTCCTGCAGCAGAAGCACGTGGGCCGCGACTGTGTATTTTTGGAAGGCTTTACCCGACAAATGAGCCAAATAAAGCACCTGAGAGGCATGTGGTGTTGTTTGTCTCTGTAATTCATTTGTCACCTTAATATGAGAAAACGTCTTCCTCTTCCATAAAAGCGTGTGCAGTCTAAGGCTTGGATACAAATTTATGTTTCTGAGCCTAAATGTTTGTTTTCGTGCAGCAAAATGAGGTTGGTGGCAACGCCCCGAGGACATAGAAAGCTTTGCTTTCATTAATTGAGGAAAATGAATGGGGTTTCAGGAAAAAAGATGTGAAAGTACATTTTTAGAGGCTAGTGGGTTTAGCAAATTGGTGAAAGATGGTTTGATTTGTCTGTTTGGTAACGTGGAAAAAGAGTCTATACGTGAGGGGTTACCGCGATAAGGACCGAGTTAAGGAGAAGCCTGATGTTCAGGCACCAGCTGTGGGTCAGCACCAGTTAATGGCTTTCCTAATTACCCCTTCTCATTTTCACAAACACACAATTACCCCACAAACAAAAGCAGCCAGAGTTCATTTACCTTCCCTAACAGGAGCAGCAGTGCCTGGCGAACGCGCAGCTTCTGGAACACAAAGAGGTCGTACACGGCCGACACAGCCAGCACAGTCACACCCTGCTCCTTCCACAACATGCTGGCAGCTGCACACCACAGGCTGCCCAGCATCCAGCCCCAGCATCTGGCGGCGGAGCCGCCGCCACATGTCCTCCTCTGAAAAGCCCTCCATTTGTCACCCCGTAATCCGCAGTGTCTCGCGTAGCAGAGGAGAGACAGCAGGAAAAACAAAGCGGCGCCGACGTCCGCCCTGCCGACCACGCCGGCGACCGCTTCGGTGTGCGCCGGGTGAGAGGCAAACAGGAGGCCGGCGAGGAGGCTCCACAAGCCCCTGCCGAGCAGCGAGTGGCTGAGCGCCGTGACCAGGGCCGTGACCAGGCCGTGCAGCACGACGTTCAGCAGGTGGTAGCCCCAGGGTCGCAGGCCGTGCAGGGTGTAGTTGAGGCGGAAGGAGAGGGTGCAGAGCGGGCGGAATGACTTGTGGCTGCCGCTGTGGGTGAGCAGCGTCCCCCAGAAATCGTCATACAGGATGTTGGTCCACGGCGTCTCTGGCAGAAGGTCCTGGTTCGTCTTGATGGCTCGACTGAGGAAGCAAAAGAAAAAGAACATTAAACGGGTCTGAAATGTTTTGATAAGATTACCCCCCCTCCAATCTGCTTAGAGTTTACATCATGAGATGCCAGCACCATTGGTCAGGTGGCTGAAAATATTATTTCCTACACTTTTCCTTCACTTGATTAATCACAAATGTGATTAATTAGAAATATTTGCAGTTGCAATAAATATGGACAAAGGTAAAACACCCTAAAACCGATACTAAAATCTCTTTGTTCAACATTTGTGCTAAATTATGTCTTCTTGAGTCATCAAAATAGCAATCAGTAGGTTTAATGTAGAATATGTCAGGTTATGGATTGTTTTGGGTTTGATTCTGGTCTTGATTACTGTTCTTTGGTTGCCATAGTTTCATTATTTGATTAGATCAGCCTTGTTTCTGTTTTACTTTAGTTCGGTCCTTTCTTAGTTACTCTAGTTTAACTGTGTTCCTTATGTCTAGTTATTTGTTAATGTAATATTCATGTTCCTACAAGTTCCCCTGTTTGTGTGCTTTCTGTGCATTTCTCTCTCTCCCTCACCCCTGCAGCCCATCCTCTAATCAGCCTTGTGGTATTTCCCCCCCCCCCCCTCCCTGCTCTC
>NW_015114334.1:98447-98680 GCF_001443285.1 Poecilia latipinna | reverse complement strand
CCCCGCCCCCCCTCCTATCAGCCGTCTTGTGCTGTCTCCCCCCCCCCTCCCTGCTCTCCCTCCTTGCTCATTCCTCCCGCCTGGTTCCTGAGGTTTTTGCTCTGCTCTGTGTTCCCTGCGGAGGGTTTTCTTTTTGTAAGTTTTTGTTCATCTTTTTTTTTTTTTTTTTTTTTTTTTTCCTCATTTTTTTGTTACCCAAAGCGGCTAAAGGGAATTAGGAAGCCACATTTCTT
>NW_015114334.1:58825-95438 GCF_001443285.1 Poecilia latipinna | reverse complement strand
TTTTTGTAAGTTTTTGTTCATCTTTTTTTTTTTTTTTTTTTTTTTTTTTTTATCATCTTTCTGATCACCATAGCGGCTAAGAGGAATTAGGAAGCTACATGTCTTAAAACCAGCTGCAAAATTTAGCAACTAATCAAAGAATGCTCTCCCACTGCGTGTCCACATGTCGCCGGTTCCAGCATGAACACGGACAGGTGGTTTCACACCCACAGGCTTTGTGGGGGGGGGAGGGGATCCTCATAATTAACGGATCATTACCGAACATTTGTGTACACTCACGGCGCACGACAAATGAGGCTCACCAGGGGGTTGGCTGAAACGTGATGAATGGGAAGGCTGCAAGCTGTTTTGGCGAATCCTGTGCAGAACTGCGTTTGTTTGTCTTGGACAGTCAGTTTATAGTCGCGTACTGCACTCGATTGAGCTGGCTAAGGTAAGCTGAAAGTAAGAATCTATTCAAATGAAGTTCGTTTCAGACCGTTTAAGAAGTGGCTAATGCTTCCTGAAAACTGAGAACAAAATACAGAGGACCAGTACAAGCGGAGTGACTCGTAAAATTAAATGAACCCAAATTGAGGTTTTTATTACTTTACAATAATTGAGTCCCAACATTTAAGATGTGTGTTTTTTTGGGGGGGAGGTGGGGGATAACTTTGTCCGTTCAGGCACTCTGGCTCTTTCTGTGAGACTCTGAAACATTCCCAAGCTTCTGGCTCCATATCTTTCCCTGGAGTCCTGGGTGTGCCACAGTGCCTCCTCCCACTGGGACTTGCCAGACACCTCCCGTTTTAGAGCCTTTGGAATGCACCGTTACCAAAAGCTCAAACTTCCCCAGCTGTCTCATTTTTGATGTGGGGGACCAATGACTGAACTCTGAGCACCTCGGGACTGGAGGAACTTCTCCCTGCTGCCAGACCAAACCGCCCTCAACCGCCTGTCAAAGTCCTCCACCTCAGTCGGAGGCTCGTTTCCAGCCTAAAAATGGCGATTCGTTCTTTTCGGGCTGATGTCAACAGGGTCGGATTTTGTAGCACAAACCGGCTCCTCTGTTTAAACCTTGCGAACCGATCAATCCCCGCTGCCCCGGGGATGCATATGGCACGGAGCCTTGCAAAAGTTGCCCACAATCCTTGGCTCGAATTACAACCACGGAACTCTGTGTATTTAATTGGGATTTACAGATGAACGAAGTAATTCATCGCTGTACGACGCAAGCGGCACAATGCCTATACAGAGAAATCTGAACACAGTCGTATTTATACCTTGCCTTTGCTAGATGTGCAAAGCCACATGTCTAGCAACTAAAACTAGTGCCCGATCCTCTTTGCTCTAACCTTAAATGCAATCAAATTGGATGAATAACATCTGTGAACAGCTATTTTAAAGTTGCGAAATAGACTTTCAAATGGATTTAGGTCTGGACTTTGAGGTTACATGTTGTTGTCTTGCCTCCATCCATCAACACTAATAAGCTTCCCTGTCTTCCCAGAAGAATAATGCAGCCACCACTCTGCTTCACAATGAGGCAAAGTTTTTTTTTCTTTTTTGTAATAAATGGCCCACTTTTCACTTAAAAACTATGAAGGAATACTCTCCCTTTTGGTGTCAGATAATATATTTAAACATAATGTGATAAACTATTAAAAAAACAAAAAGTTCAGGGAGCCAGAATGGTTTTTCAGAGCATTAAAGCAGCTGACAAATTCTAGGAGTTTAACACGATCCGAGGGATAAAATACACAAAACTGTAGGGCAACAGTGAAAGGAGCACCAGAGCTCTTGATGTGATTGCCGATAAGCCAATTAGAAGCAGCAGGAAGAGGAGATAAGGTACAATTAGGAACAATTTGCAACAACACAATGCAACCCGATTGTTGATTTTCTTTTCTTTTTTTTTAACCAGGCAACACATTTTGTTTTACTGACCAATCAAACTGCCCTCCAGGGTTTGATTATCATTTAGGATGGTTTCTTTGTCTGTGCCTGTCACACCCCGAGATGGAAAAGCGGCCCAGAAAAGGAGGCCAGTCAGGGACTTCCTTTGTCTGGAGACTGTAAATAAGAGCCGAGTGCTGAAAAGAAATCGGACGGGGCAACACTGAGCTCTCAGCCAGGAAAGGCAGACAAATACCACACTGATGTGAAAGTGAGGGGAAAAAAAAATACAAATAAAATAAAGATCCACACCAGCTAGAGAAGAGTCTGTGCCAAAGGAATTATTGCTTAATTAATCCTTCCAATTTTCTTTCTTTTTTCTTTTTCCTCTGCTCGCCTACAGCTCAGGAATCACGTGAGCCCTACTTCCCAGGATTGTTGCTGAGGAACTGTTCCGCTGCTGATATTCCAGAGAACTGACAAGCACTACATCATACAGTTTACAAAGTCTCTTCCTTTTCCTCGGTGAGCCATTATTTATATATATATATATATAAAAAAAACAAAACAGTGTTTTACAGTGCGGAAAACGCGGTGAGAGTGGAAGGACACGGTATACGAGAACAGTGAAAGTTTTATTGGTTTTTTTTGGACGACGTCTTGAACGTTTTTTGGCGTCTCCTAACCAAACCAAAACATCCAGCCCGCCCTGGACCTTTCAGGCAACGACGTGGCGCACTTTCGCACCAAAACACACCCGGGATTCACCCGTCACGCTGCTTCCCTTCTGTTGGGTGCCAGTAAATAATTTAAATATTCAAATCGGCACGGCGAGCTCTCATCTCCCTCCTTGCTCCATGCCCGGCACTGGAGGATGAAAAGAACTCATTAGCTGAGAGGCTTTCGGAGCGGGATCGTGCATGTGCCCGTAAAGACTGAAGCAATAAATGGTTACATGCAACGCATTCGTCTTGTGTGCGCACGGGCGTGCGCGGCGACACAGCGTCCACTGATGGCTTCATTGTGGCACGTCGCTGCAGCGGGGCAGATAAAGAGGCCTCCTGTAGTGATTGCTCTTACAGAAGGGGGTCTTTTGTATTCAGCCGCCGTATGTGGGGCAGGCGGGCTGCAGGGGACTCCATTCACAATCCCTAAAGTACAGGACGTGTTTGGTCTTTTCAGCCCTCTTTCTCTTTTTTTTTTTTTGTAGGTAAGGGGGGTAAAATTCTCCACTTTTTTTTTTTTCTTCTTTAGGTTTAAAAAAAGACAGACGGGGGATATTTTCAGATTTTTTTCTAGGTCCATTTCTGATACAGTTGCTGTTCACCAGTCCACTGCTGCAAGCAGGGAAATATCCAGTCTGTCTAAAGTGTTTGGGTATTTGTCTTTTCAGTATGCAAATGAGGCACTCCACTGGCTCCCAGGCACTGATCTCACAACCAGTGATTTACGTGTTCATGTGCCAAGGGCTGCCTCCACATAGCTGGCTTTTTTTTTTTTTCTTCTTTAAATGGATTTCAGTGACCGTATGATAGCTTTTTAAACTGAATGCAAATTTTCTTTTTTTTTTTTTTACTTTTCACGCAGTTTTTTTTTTTTTTTTTAATAAATCCCTAAAAATTATGAAAATAGAGCCAGTTTAAAAGGACGTGTTCAAACCTGAAGACAGTTTGTTTCTACAATCATTTTTGCTTAAATTGGAACTTCTTACGTGCGAATCGTGTTGCATTTCCAAACAAAAACTGGACAACTGCATTTAAAGGAACAACAATAGTTGAATAAAATAATCTCAACATCAGCAGATCCAAAGAGTGATGATCTGTTTTATTTTTTTCTAATATAAAAACATCTTTATTTTATCAACTGAATCTCTTTTTATGCAGTTAAAGAACCAGTTCATTGCCTTTTAGGACTTTGCCTCTATTGTCCGCCACCTTCATTATAATTCTGTACATTAACATAGACCTGTTTTTTTATTTTCTTCATAGTCCTGCTCCATCTTCTAAGAGTTTAAAGACTTCAGAGGTCGGTGCTAAAAACACTCTTTGCAAAACACAACAGCGACCTTTCTCCTCCCCGCTGCCATAAACTTCAACATTTTTGCAACTTCTACGAAGGGGGAAATATAATCTCTGGTCAATGAGATGGATTAGTTCATCATCCTACAACTGCACTGTTAATGGACACCGGCCAGAGCGTTGTCTCCTGGACAATCATCAGCTGTCTTCCTTTTCACTTCTCACCCATTATCCTCTATTACGTCCCACAATCACCTTCTTCCTCGTATTTTTTTTTATGTATTTTTTTTTTTAAATCCGACACGTCTGCCTCATTTAAAAATGTCATTTGTTTATCTAAATCGTGCCTTAATGTTCATTTCTCTCCTTTTCGTCTTTCATTGTCGCGATCCGAATCGGAGCTGCCTCGCTCCGAAGCCTTCTGCACCAGACCCCATTTGGCCAAGCTCTATTTAACTTCAATTTCCTCAATGAGCAAACTGAGCTCCAATTAAAGGCATGGCCATAACGCAGGAGCAGGCGGCTCGGTTCAGACAGTGTCGGCGTTACACTGGCGCACCATCGGAAAGACTCTCTACTGATGCTTTTTGCAGAAACGTACATAACTGCACGCAGCTACACAAAACCTGTATCCAGGCAGATGGAGGGAGGAATTAACGAAGGCCTAAAATTTTAACTGTGAAATGGTTTTCGGAATATTTACAACACATTGCAGTCAGAAACTGGGGTTGCATCAAACTAAATAAGTATCGTTGGCAATTCTTTTGCACTTATTATAGGTCAATGGAACATTTTATACGGATGAGATCTGTTTTCTCGTTAGAGTGAGAATCGGCTTTGCCAAAAATGTAATCCATCGTCTGTGTCGGGGGTCATTTTGTTCATTTAAAGCACAACAAGTTGCTTAAGAAATCAAGTTCTTTTAGGTTCCTAACTTCCTTCTCATTGGATGAATATAAATTAATGATTTAATGATCATCTGGATTCAGATTCCAGATCTGACAGACAAGATCGGCGTTAACGGGAGGGACGGGGAGCCGAATGGGTGAGAAAGTGATCACACTGTTCCTCATTTTTCAAACCGTGAAGGGATGTCAGGGGTAAAAAAAATAAAAAATAAAATAAAACACACCACCACGGTGGATGTCATTTTCTAATAAAACCACACATACGGATAAAAAAAAAAAACGCCTATGAATTTCAGCTGAGCGATTGCTCCTGCTCCTGCTGAGGTACCAGCTCTCATCCAAGAGTGTCTTCCATCCATCACAGTTTAGTGGTGAACAATTATGCATGAAGCCATTACGCAGCTGGGCCGAACTGATTCATTCCCTGGCTGATTATCGCCGGTTATGATCCTGCCAGAGCGCGGCCGCGGCGCAGCGACAGCCAACGTAGAGACGTGAGATGTTCAGTAGAAGGATGACACCAGAACCGCGAGTGTTATGATTTCCAGTTCTCACCGTTCTCTCGTTCGCCCACTCAAAGCCCGTTTTCTTTGCCCCGTGAAGCAATTGTAACCCAGGCGCACAATAAACTTTCAGGAAAAAAAAAAAAAAAAAAAATCATCTTTACAATCAGTTGTTTTGTATCTGTTTGGTTTGTATATTGGCAGCAGGAAGTGATCATTAAGGGCGTGTTCAAACATCACACGTTACCATCGCACGCCCCCCCCGGCAGAAACAATGCCCTGACCAGAAGTGGCACCTCTACTTTCCCACACTTGGTCCCACGCAAAGGCGGCGCGGGATGTGGAGGGAGAGGAGGAAAATGCGTAAATGTCTCGAACGCATTCACAAAGCTGTCTCGCTGCCAGCTGCCTGCTTGTGAAAGATTTACGCCGAGCTCTGTCTGCCCTCTCCTTTCTTGTGGCGTGTAGGATGACGCTGAGCATTAGCTTGGCAGATTTTCTGCCTCGCTCAGACGGAATAACTCTTTCCATCGTATGAAATGTGTGCATGAGGATAAACTGCCGTTGGACAGATTTTCTACAATGCTGGGGACTTATGACAAGACAAAATGGAGGGGGGGGGGGGGGGGAAGCGGGAAAGATTTTATTATGTTTCTATATATTATCTGGTGTTGTAGCATCTGAATGAGACATGGGGTTAAAATGATTTCATATTTACTGCTCTAAACCGTGCGCTTCCCTTTTATGGCTTTCTTTTGCAAAATTTCAAAGATTTATGTGTTTTCGGGATGAAAAGTGGCCCATTGTGCAGCTTCAGCAGGTTCCAGTGGGTGAACCAAAAGCAAGAGAGGCGAAGATGGAAAGAAAAGCTGAAGGACATGTTTTCTAAAACTTAAAACAGATGCAGCTAATACAGAACTCTTGCATATTTTCAGGCTGTCTGAGAATTCCCAAATTTTCCAGACTTTTAAGAGCCTGGAATCTTAAGCTGGGAATATGGGCTTCTTTTTCTGTATTTCTAGATTTTAACAATGTAAGCTGCATGTTTCTTTTAAATTACACTTACAAAGCCTTGCTAAAACGTTTTCGCACTTCATTCCAAAAAAGAAAAAAAATCATTAGTTTTTAGTGGGATCTGATGTGGTAAAGAAATTTGTATTTAGTTCTTTTTACTCTGATACCCCGAAATAAATAAAATCCAGGCACACCTCCCAGCTGAACAGCAACTTGAAAACCAGATCACGGGTTACAATTTAACGGCTTGGAAAAAAAGCTTATGGCCCAGTCAAAGTCCAGACCTAATTCCAATCAACAATGTAGGATAATTACAGACATTATCCTCTTCACTCCAGTATATAATTACTGCAATCAAACTGACAGACTTTGTAATAGTTACTCCTCATCACTGAAGGCCTGCTGTTCCAGCTTCATCACCATCAGGCCCCAACAGGTCGGCTCACAGCTGATGGAGATAAAGCCTCCTCCACGTCCCTGATTTGTCTGAATCAGAGTCTTTGGCGCGCATTTCATTCAGGGGGCTCTCGCCTTCAAAGAAAGGGAAACGGTCCGATCTAAATGTCAGGAAGTCCGCCGCGTCTCTTTTGTTAGGTGGCAGACCTGCTTTCATGAAGCCATTTCCTCATTGACAAAAGAAGTAAGCAGCTAGCGGCTAAGAGCGCGAGTCCTCGAGACGTATGAATACAACATTCCTGACCTCTGGCACATTTCTCTGTGTTGATCTGGTGAATTTCAAACGTGGAGCAATCACTTTACACTAGAATGAAGAAGAAGCCCTCAGTAGTACAGCCATACAAAACGACGGATCATAAAAGAGCGGCAGAGCGAATTTGATTAACAAAATTACTAGACCAGAGCCTGGCATTTTCAAACAAGCAGGTACCGAGACTCACGCAGAGGAGAAAGCAAAGATATGTGGCCCATAAAAGAGCACGAAATAAAAAAATAAAAAAAATTGGATCAGAATCTAAAAATTAATAATGCGAATAAGGGAAATAAATAAACTTGACTCTGACTTTGTGGTCCCAGAGTGATACCCGAATAAAGCCCCATGCTTCAGTACTGAAAAATAAGTTTTCGTAGTGGATTTCTTATATCGTTCACCACAGTAACAAAGGGAATAGAACCACTGCTGACACCCAGAAGAGCTAGAAGTATGAATGTGGAAAATGGTAAACAATATTCTACTTATTACCAATAATCACACAGGAGAAAAGGGTGAATCAGTTAGAACTTTACTATGTTTATTGAGCCACTCTGAGTAAAGCTCGGACAGGTTTCCAGTCCAAACAAAGATAAATGCGACTTTATTAATAATTTAGAAATGGCAGAATTCTGACTTTAAACTCTGTTTGTGGTGGTATTTTTTTACATCTAGTAGATTAAAAGGTCACTAAGTAGAAGTGATGGTTAAAAAAATCCTAACTCCATCAATTAATTTGTGTGAGAGCAGATTCTGGTACCATGGCAACAGACGGGTTAGTACGAGGTTTCATTAAAAGGCTTTCAGGTTAAGTCCCTCCATATTTGAATTTATCAGGAAGGATTTGTATTTCCTGTTACCCTTTGTCAACTCAACTCAGTACCTTGATCATTTCCTTTGAACGCGCCGCGTTTTAGTGGCAGTGGCAGTGCATGCTAAATTAACGAAAATCCGACCATCACTTCTATTTATCAGCGGAATAATTGCCATTTGCGCAACTGATTGATTGCTCCCACTTAATTGAGCGCACAAATTTTACGGCGTTCTGCCGTCTAAGTTAAAACAGGAAGCCTGGCCCACCGCAGCATTTCCTGAGTGATGTTGTCAATAAAAGGCGTTGATGAATTTCCAGCCTTATAAATCAATTACTAATAAAGCAAATGGTTGCTGAACCTCACTTGGTGTGCGTTTTAAGAGAATGAAACGTCCTGATAATTTAGTGTTTATACAATCACTTAAGGCAAGCTGAGAATGTCGCTCACCTTCTATAAAGAAGTTGAATGTAATACGAAGGTAAAATAAGTAAGCACAGTCACGTTTAAAAGTCGAGAACTGATGCGTTTCACGGTTGAATTAAAAAGTCAAGTTCACAATTCGACAAGAAGCAGTTTCACTTTTTCTTTTCTTGCACAATCTTTCTTTCCAAGCCTTATCAGTGAACTGAGGCAGACTTCTACACCCTCCATCCACCCACTCCTTCAGCGTGTTGCGCCAAAGACAAATGAGAGACCAATCAGTTCTCAATTTTCCATCCAGCGCGGGCTTGACAGTTAATTACGGCGTCTGACTGTAGACGTGTAATTATGGTGGCCTCCCAGAGTCGCCTGCAGACACGGTGATAAATGGGACGCGCGATTAAAAATTGACGGGGGCGAAATTAATGAATTGTGGCTGTTTATAGGAGGAGAATGTATTTAAAATGGCAGCCAGGTTCTGATAAAAATGTGTTGCTTCTGATGGAATTCATTCAGTGTTGCATTGTTTAATTTATGGCTTGTTTCCACCGTAATGTGCAAAAATAATCTACATTGTGACCATTTTTTAAAAATGTCAAACCAACGGTATTTCTAAAAAAAAAAAAAAAAAAAAAAGCAGGTGTAAAAGTTATACATACAGATTTTTGAGGATGTTGGTAGACGTTTAAAAATGCCTAAATGTATCATGTAACACACAGAAATTACGCTTGGATAATCTGAATATTCATGCAGTAGCAATGAAAAGTGCTGCATTTCTCAGTGGCATTGCTACTTCTTCACCACAATCCAACCTGTCACGTCCTCAAGCTCCAGGTACGACCCCTCCCCTCTTCCCTCCTTTAATTAATTCCACCTTCTGCTTCCACTGGCCTACTTCCAAAAAGCTGTGGGTGCTGGCACAGTGACCTATAAAGACGCGCTCCCCCAGGTCCCCAAACTCATCACCGTGAACCCACCACTACCCTCTGTCCTCACACACGAGAATCAAAGTAGGAGCCCGAAACGCGGCAGACACATTTCCAGCTCACGTTTTCTCAGCGTAGCCGTTTTAATTTGGTGCACGTCATATTTTTACATTTAAAAATATGGAACACCTGGACGAGGCAAAGCATCAACCAAAGAGTCTCCAGGGTGTCACGTACCTCCTTTCCTAACGATAGTCAAAGGCATGGCAGATCATGACGACATCCAGCTGAGATCTTTTTCCTTTGCCAAAGGAAAAAGAAAATCTTTTTCACAAGGAATGTGACATACTGAACTGCAGTGTTCCCTTCACAATTCTTGCTTTGGCTGCAGTTAAGCTACAGTAGTCATAAATCATGCTGTCTCTAGTTCGGTAGAGGCAAATCCAATGTCGATTAAGGAGTCTATGTTTTCTGCTGAAGAAAGAATCTTGAAACTTTTGTCCTCTCCAAAAAACCAAAAACTGCATCTCTTGTTCTACCCGAAACAACTCGGACGGTGCTGCTAAATAAAAAAAAAAAAAAAGAAGCTATTTTGGGAATGTAGATAATCTAAATCTGCGCACTGAATGCCACAGTCTTGGGTGGCATTCTGCGTTGTGACAGCTTTCAGCGGTCTGATTCATATGCAGCATTTGTAATGCCTGAGAAAGCCACGCTAACGTCCTCAAAGGAACTGTAACCAATCCAGAATAGGCCCTCTTTCCTTTGCCGTGACCAGTTGTCACATTCCAGCATTAGCCGCAAAGAAGCGGCGGCTAAAGAGGGGTGCCGTGGAGGGCAACTCAAACCGAATCTGTCTTCTTTTCAAACACCAGCGCCAATTATCTGGGCTCTTTTAAGATTTTGATCTGTGATCTGTTGGAACACGGCTTGTTACAACACGACCATTTGCTTTCATGAAACTTTAACATTGAGACTAATGGAACTCGCCCAACCCCTGTCCAATTGACCCTTAACTTTTAGACAGAGAGAGAACGTTGACCACCGCTTGGAAGTGTATCGACATCCTTCAGTTCTAGAAGAACCTAAAGAGCAAATTTTATTATGAACCTGACTACAGACTTAATTTATTAGACGCTATAAACCGCTAACAACCAGTGGAATAAAAATAGAAAGCTATTCAGTGGAATAGTGATTAAACTATCAGCAGGAATTCAAAAATAGAGAGACTAGTTGAAGTGCATCAGGGGACTTCAGTATAAAACCATAAAATGGCCCATAAAGTACAATAAACCCCCCTCTTTGCGATGGACTGGGAGAATACACAGACATGACGTAAGGGAGCAACATCTTGACATCTGTATGGAGAATTGAGTTCCACATCCTTTTTTTTTTATATTTGCTTGTTTTGTTTGCCAGCGAACGGGTGATAGGAGCAGAGTTTCCAACAGAATCTGAAGACTGATGTCTGGTTTTAGTTTAAGTTAAGACTCCATGACTTAGCCGACTGTTGGAGATGCTGCATGCAAATGCTGCTTTCAGATGACTTGGTTGGAGAAAAATTAGTGTCTCTCTTCAATTAATTGCGATTAATCCCTTTTTTTTTTTTTTTAGTTGAATGTCAATAGCCATTCCAAAGCTCAATGAATGTAAGACTATGAACAAATCGCTTAAATATAACTTGAAGTGTTTCACAAAGTATTGAGATATTTCAAATATGTGACAGCAGCTGATACTTAAAATTTGTTTCATTTCTGCTTGTCACACAAAAATGTTTTTTGTTTTTTTTAATTCAAATTATGTAACAATGCAATGGCAGCTCGAAACTGGTCAACTCGCATCTTTCCATGTTACTGTTTCTTTAAACATGCAAAAGCTAGAAATACTCTCTCAGATGGTATGTCGGGGGGCTTTGGAAAATCTGCTAGTTTTAACAAAAACAAGAAAGATCGGTTTGTTATTTCAGAAAACATTCTCTGATGTGACTGACGAATTATGTCAACCGAGGGACTCGACTGGAAACCACTGACGTTAAGGTGTTTGGATCTAACTGACACTCATTTACCGACCGTCACCAACTCCAAATAAATTCCTAGGAGCATCTGGATGATCTTGCACACCAGCAAACCTGCTGGAGTGATCATTTCAACACTTTGCTCTCGTCTCAGACAAATATGAGAGGGAAAGAGAGAGAGAAAGACATCTGATTTTCCATCTTTTCTGTCTGTAATACAGATGCGGTTTGTTTTTTGTACTGATGATGCTAAATTGGCATCGGCAGCCACCTCAGTAATGGATTGATGGGCTGTGGTCTCGCGGTAATGAGCCAGCCTTGGGGGGGCGGGGAGGGGAAACGTCTGCAAATCACTATCGTTTGATGAAATGCACACAATGTTGTGGATCAGCCGGTTCGGTCACACTCTGCGGTGACCTCCAAATTAGCTAATCTATACAGCAGAGATGGGAATCTACAGCAGCATAGCTTCTTCCTATTTTCCTTCAGCTAACAGGAGAGAATGATTGAGTGACTTTTTTTTTTGTTGTTTTTTTTTTTTTTTTTTTACCAGAAGGCGCCAATAGTAGTACTGGGAGGAAGGGAACGAACAAAAGATAAGTTTTTACCAAGTACTTTTGGTCTAGTTTCTAGAGCACTTGAAATAAGTCAAAACTGACTTACAAGTAACTTTTCAGTAAGATACAAAGGCTTGTTTTGAGTAGATAATTCCTTATTATTGATGAAAAATATACTTGTTCCACTGGCAGATTATTTCACTTGCAACAAGACATTTTCCCCATGTTATACGTTAATTTATCTGCCAATGGAACAAGTACTTTTTCACCAATTGTAAGACATTATTTACTTCGATCAAGCCTCTATATCTTGCTAAACAGTTACATTTAAGTTGTTTTATTTCAAGCGTATTAAGATATTTGCACTAGAAACCAGACCAAAATTACTTGGTAAGATTTTGTGTAGTAAATGAGAACTACATTTACTAGTAGTAAATGTAGTTCTACTACATTTACCTTTTATGTAGTTCCATAGATAAACATGATTTTTTTTTTTTTTTTACATTTTGTCCAGCAACAACCACAACCTTTAATGCAAAAGTAGAAATGTTCTGTGGGGTAATTCATTTCTCCAGCACAACAATTGGAATCAAATTAAAAGCTCCCAACAGATGATGGGGCATGTTTTGATATATACGACCTTTGACCTTTTCAAATCCTGCAAGCAAGTGGGTATTTGACAAAGACGATTAAACTCTGACTGCAGAGCGCCAGAGCAATCACTCCCCTGCCACTTCATCTAAGGACCCAACACTACACCTGTACCTTTGAGGTAAAAAAAAAAAAAAAAAGCAGGGCTGTCATTTGATCTCCCCGGAGACTTAAATCCCTCCAGCCTCACACCGTATCTTTCCTTCTCCACCTCCAGCGTTTTTATGAGGTGTGAATCACAAACTGATTTCCCCAAACCACACACACGAGGCGCTCTCCAGCTGGTTCAGTTTTGACCCAGAGGTCTTTATGCATATTAGAATATTTTACAAGCCGGCGTTTAGCCACGCATGAAGAGTGAAAGGGCTTCAGAGGCACTGAGTCAAGGTTTACAGCCAAAGTTGCCAAGCTAGTGAATCTCTGTAGGTGTTTTTTTTTTTTTTTTTTTTTTTGGGGCTCTCGGCACTTAAAAATTAGAATCCCACGCTGGGAGGAACCAGAGTTTCGGCGCATCTCGAAAGGCGTTAAGATTTGAACTCATTTCATGATAGGTGTGTTTGGAAATATTTCTCTGTGCTCTCGCGAGCAAAACGCTCACGTCTCTCGTTAAATGCGCGAGGCATGTTGCGGGGGGAAAAGTTCCCTCTTTGGCTAATGATGACGGCTCAAAAATATTTGTCTCGAACTTTATGTGCGGGCCGTGTTTGTGCCAACACCCAAAGCAGCCAAAGCGTTAAAACTGCAAGTCTTGTTTTTCAAATCTTCTAATAGGGTATAATGATAAGCCTCATTTTCAAGACAATGATGAATGCAGTGGTTAGCACTGACACCTCCGAGTAAGGCGGATTTCAATCTTGGCCGAGGCCTTTTTTGTAAGCGGAGTGTGTGTGTGTGTCGTTCTTCACGTCTCTGTGATTTACTGCTGTAGTACGAAGTATGGTTTGAACAATTTTCCTGTTGGGGATCAGTCGAAGGTCCAAGACGAAACATCGACATTTGGTCCAAAAAGACATTCTCATGATACCTTAAACTACACCAGTCTCTCCTCATGCCAGATCTGTGTGAAATAGCCCTTCAGAGAAATCCGAATAGCGTCGACGTTTGATGAAAACGTACATGATGTAATCTGAGCATTTCTCCAAAAAATATGCAGAGTTGGAAGTTTTGTTTTCTGTATCAGTTGAGGAAAAACTGCTAATAGAATGGCCTCAGATTCTTTCTGCACGACAAAATGTGTATGTTGCCCTCAATATTCAGTGCATACAGCGTGTTGAAGCACTTCATAAAACGTTTTTACACCCCATGAGCTTTTTAGCGTTTTGTTAAATCGAGACCAAACACCTCGGTGTATTTTGTACAGATTAAATGGTGGAAGTGGAAGGAAAATTATTGTGCATTATGTTGAAGTGTTTTACCAAAAAAAAAAAAAATCTAAAAAGTGTAGAGTGCATTTGTTTTCAGACACTTTTTCTCTGATGCACCTGATTAAAATGTAGTGAAACAAGTTCAGAGGTCACCTTTCTACCCGAGTATAATTTGTTTCAATATTAGTACAACTGTTCTGTAAGGCCCTCAATTGTTCAGTAGAGAGCGTTTAGGAATAAACACCATCATCTTCACAAATTTGCGCTACTTTTTGTCAGTTAAATCTCATTAAAATACATAGAATTTTGTGGTTGTAATGTGCCAAATGTAAAAAGAAAATGCAGTGCTCTCAATCATTTCACTTTTCTTCAAACGCTTCACTACAGCGCTCGACTCTCTTATGACGGATAAAAGACACCCCAGTACGACTAACGTCAAAACTTTCTCATGCAGCAATCGCATCGCCCTACTAAAACGTTCCACCAAATCCCCCCCCCAAAAAAAATCCCCGATCCCGCACAACTCATTTATCAGGTCGACCGCAATACTGAAGGCCGAGAATGATCCATCCACCTGATGGTTTAAACTGCCAACCACTGACAGCCTCAAAAGGGGTAAAAAACACTTCCACATCCAAGAACGGATCGCGTTCACATTCTCACAGGCTGGCTGCTGATTGTCAGAACTCACTTCTCGCACTCACAAGTGATGCTGTGCGGTGAAACATGAACGCTTTGTCAAGTGTGACATGCTTGAGTTTATGTTGTGGCAGCTGTTCCCGGCTAAAGAGGAGGGGGAAAAAAAAAATAAAAAATCCACTGCAGTCACTGAAAGATGATACTCTACGGTTATTGATTACAAAAGATCAGAAAGGGGTAACTTCTCACGACTCGTCTGATCCTCGGCTTGGGTTTGGTTTTCTATTACGCCACAACTGCTATAAGCTGCTTCAGGTCCAGTTTATAAAGAGAAAGTGAATGCCAGATGCTAAGTGTAATCCAATGCCACAAAAAGCATCTTTGCTTGCAATGCTACTTTTAGTGCACTGTGGTGGAAACTGTACTCTAATCCCCTTTACACAATTAAAGCTCTCGGTTACAGAAGTTCATGACAAACAAGTTGGCCAGATTCGAAACTTGGTCCGACTGAAATGACAGCACTTCATCTGGAGTTTGGAAAGTTTCATCCACCCGAAAAGAAAAAGAAAAAAAAAAAAAAAACCCCGACGTGATGTATGTAAGCCCGTGGAATGTGCATGTCGCAGGCAGCTGGAAAATTGTGTAAGTGCTGCCGTCTGTGGATACCAATGTTTAGGAATACACATACGGTTTGTATACAACGGGGGTCATGAGACTGAGGTTTGGTGGCTGTGTTTTGGCAGCTGAGCAGGGCGACTGCGGCCGGCAGAGCACTAGGGCCAGCCAGGGGTGAGCAACACCCTTAACTAGCTTCATGTGTCACTAAGATCCAAGGGGACGAGGAGTGGCAACCTAAAAATAAACAAACCCAATCTTTCTCAGTAGAACACTCTGACCAATATCAGTGGATGAAAACCAGCGGAAACAACTATTTATCATTTAAGATCATCTTGCATCTCGTAAAGCTACTTATTTGGAAAATATAATGTCTGAAAGTCCTGGAGATGTTCCAAATTTAGACACTCAAGTTGTCAAAAAGTCAAGATCACTTGGTCAAGGAAAACTTTTCGCGTTTTCCCTCAGCGACAAGAATGAGGCGTAGCAAAGGATGTCAAATTGATAATCCCAACTTTTTGGAGTTAAAAAAAAAAAGCAACAAAAACAAACAACAAAACATTGTTGATTGGAAAAATACTTGAAAGATCTTGAAACGTACACACAGATTCCTGTTAAAAGTTAGTGAAGCTGATCGTAAATGTGAAATTCTAAAGACAATTTAAAATGTCAACTCCAAGTTCTGCCGTATTTGCTATTTTTTTTTTTTTTATTTAGTAACAGTAAAGCGACTGCTCTTTTACATTCTCACAGCAAAAAGGCAGAATAAAATTTTCGGCTGAATCGGCAATCATCAACCCATCTTAATGCAATCCATCTTAAATCAACGCATTTTAAAACAGTTTTTTTTTTTTTTTTTAAAAAAAGGATCTCCAACTGCAGGAAAGAAAAATGTCTTCAATGTTCTAAAGTTACACACTGAAGTTGGCATACATTGTAAAGGGAGTTTTAAATGATGACAATGTTCCAAACACATTGAGTAAAATCACCTCCTTGAACATGCCTCATTACTTCCTGTTTAACATGAATAAGTCTCGCAAGACTTAATTTTGCCAAAGGACATTTTGTCTGCTATTATAATATAAAGCCCCAGCAGCAGACAAAGATGTGTTTGCTCTTGTTCTTGGCGACACTGTTATTCTTTCCTAACATACTGAGCTGAGATGCTATGTAAATACTCCCAATAGATGCACAGTGGATCTTAAACCCTCCTTTTACACGATGAAAGCAAGTCCCAAAGCCACATTGTCAGAGGAATTGAGCACAAAGCTTGTGTTGGTTGAATCTGCTTGTAATCAAGGCGAGATCCTTTGTTCCTGCCTTTCTATTGTTTCAGTGATGGTCTAAGCCCTCCACCCCAAATCTAAAGAGACTTATACTACAAACACACGATAGCAATAGCAACATTTTTTTTTTTATTTTATTTTATAACCACGAATTAAAACCACATGTCTATGTTTAAATACAACGAAAACGGCACAAAAGATGGTGACTCTCCACCAGAAAACCTTTTACTACTCCCGTGCCACGCTTTTTTATGAGGTCTGCCTCTTTCTTTGTGTGGACACGCAATCCTTTGTGTATGTAAATCTGCTTAAGACTCATGCTCAAAAAAAACAACAACAACAAAAAAAAAACATCCTTAAATTGTAATTCATAAATAGCTTTCTCATCGGCGTTCCGCCCCGCACAGTTCACTCAAGTTTTCTCGTCGGGCGATCTTAAAGAGGTAAGGGAGAAAAATCCTCTTGACATGCTGTCTCACCTTAATTTTACAACATGCATAATTCTGTCAAAGCAATTGAGCTCACCCTTTTTATTAACTTACTTTATCTCTCAATATTTATCTGCTCCTAACAAATAGTGCACTCAAATAGCCTCAGCGCAACTGGGGGTTTAGATGATTGTTCCACTGGAGGCAATGGGATTCCAGGCAGCCTTCATAGGTAAGGCTGAAGCTGATCACAGTGAGTGGCTGCCTATTATTGTCCGGGGTGCGTTTCTAAGGTGACATCTGAGGTTTTGTTAGAGTATCGGCAATACTAGCATCGAGTGTTTTAATAGTATTAATCAAGCTGTATCTTATTGTAAGATTCTGGCCAGTTAAGGAGCCATTAACAGTCATTATATATATGGAATTCAATTTATTTATTTGTCAACAATTTGAAAGAAATGTCATCTCAGTGGGACTTTCCAAGACAAACTAACAACTTGCATGGATATATGCAATTAAAGAAATCCACTCCAGTCTAGTAAGTATAGATAAATCAAGAATAAACCTTAAAAAAGACATAAGGGGCATTGAGAACAGATGTGGCAATGGACGTACTCTGTGATGACTCGCTCAATGAGCCTTGCATAGTGCCACGGTACTTACAAAAATTTCTGTTTACTGGTTTTGCAGCCAGTAAACATACGTTATTCAACAAGTGCTCCCAACCAGGCCAAAAGCAGACAGCTGATGTTGAAACGGAGAGCTTTCGTTACCCACTGTCTAAATGTTGCATCATCCCTCCGTCCGTAGATTAATCGGTCGTTTCTATTTGGACCCTTTGGTCTCATGAATCTACGTGTTTTGGTTTCATTTTCAAACCTGACCACTGCGGACGCTCGAGCCCTGAGTTCACGATGAACTTTTGAAAATATATTTTAAGTCATTAAAAAGGATCGAGAACTCTGAAATTTTCCTCTTTAGAAAACTATGGAATTTTGTCAGGAAAAGTGTTTTGGAATCCTGTGACCCATAATTTATAACCAATAGCAATGAGGCGTAATAAGTAGGCTTGATGGCATGCAACCCATAAAAGAAACGTTCCTTTTAGAGACTTATTAGAGACTTATTAGAGACATGACTTGGGGCTTGGAACAAAAACAAACTTATGAACATCTCGTTACTGAGCATATAGCCATATATTCAGCATAGACTTATCCGAGAGGTGAAATGAAGGTTGCACTAAGGACAAAAGAGGGAGGCAAGAGAAGCAGGCTTTTCTTGGATATTCGCCTGTGTTCTTTGGTAGAACGCACAGCAATGATGTTGAAATGTGTAAATCTTCCAGAGGTCTAAGCAGTGTTTGCACAATTAAGACACAAACACAACCCATTAGTGTGCCAAGTCGATAAACTATGGTTTGAATTGCAGTGAAAGGTCTCTCTTTTTTTTTTTTTTTGATTACATCTTGATTGACCTCAAACGCCAAATTGGAGAAAGAGCAGATGGCTGGAACCCGCAATCTGTGTTCAATCTCCATCTTGATTTGGGCACTTGTATAAAGTCGCTCATCTCTGAGTGCTGTGTCGTTTGTGTGTGGCATATTTAATTTAATCAAGCTTCTTTGATCCGAGAGTTAAAACAGTTTTGCTCCTCTGAGACCGAGATTTAAGATACGTTTATTGACCCCCCTGGGGAGCCGTAATGTATGTCTGAGGCAGGCAGCGCCTGTGGACTCTGATGTTGCCGAGGTCACAGATGTTTCTCGAGACACGGCTTTGAATGCAGAGAGCCATTTACAGGATCCATTTAATTTTACAGCGCTAACTTTTCTTTCTTTTCTTTCTTCCTTTCTCTTTCTTTTCGTTTATGTTGAGTCCTGTTAGTAATGCTTTGGTTTTCTAAGCAGAGCCATGCATTTATTAGTCGAAATGTGCATTTCATAAAAGCAGTAGTGTTGTGTGTCTTAAATATCGCTGATTTTCCGTATATTGTGAAGATTTTAACATCACAGATCAAATACTCTTTTAAATAAACCACAACCTTCAAGTCAACAATGAGCAAAACGCAGCTGCCTGTTCCTTGGGCTGAACTCAAGAAAAGCCTATCAGTAAACCAGCAGACCATGTCTTCATTTCTTCCCACAGATCAAAAACAGCCTGGCTCGAGTCCTCCCTTAGCTTCAGTAAAACTTAGTCATTTCACACGCAAAGGCTTTTCATTGGGATTATGGCTGGCCAAGGCAGCTCTTGGCCAAGCCCACCGCAATGCCAAGGAAAAACACTTGACATGATTGAATAAGCAGAAACCAGCCAGAACATTCCCGCAGCTCCGACCGCCTGGATAAAGACTTATCTCCTTCACCATCTTGTCCAGAGGGATGTGCCTTGTAAAAAGGATTTGACTATATCAGTTAAAGTGCAGATAAGATCATATGAGCTTCCTGCAAGGGACTGATGTGGGGAATAAAAAAAGGATATCTACAATCAAGTAAGTCAGTTTGGAGGGCTCTTGAACAGGATGATTAGTTGGACTCTCTTCCATTTCAATCTGTCTCTCGCCTTAACCTTTTGCTCATAACTCTCCTAAGGTTCCCGAGGGAAGAGACGGGGAGCACAGAAGTCTTGACCCCACGAGAGGACGACGCTTGATGAACGACCACGGAAGGTCAGACCTCTGATTGGTATTCAGCCTCCTCCGTCTGAGAGTGCTGAACCAAAACACCCATGTCTGTCCCCCAGAGTGCAAATTACAATGCTGACTTTGATAGATACTCAGTGTTGGCGGATTCTGAACTTTCCCTGAGAGGGTATAACGAGAGTGTAGTCTAAAGTGGGCGGAGGGACGCCCCAGGTAATCTGTCACCAACTGCGTCTCTGACAGGCTCGGAGTTGGGTGGACGATGCTGATGGATGAATAACCTTTGGGCGTTTTTACTGGAATTAATGATGAGGTGTGAAGTAACTAAAGACAGCATACGGAATCCTCGACTATACCATCATCCCTCTTTCTTCCTCTTCAGACTCCACAAACTTACAGTGGGGTCACAGACAGTTTTCCTCAGCAGAGTGTGGAGCAGTTTGACCTTTAAAGGGTGTCTCGAGACGCTGGCCAGAGAGCTTCCTGTGACTGAAGAGCACAAGAATACGGGGGTAAAAAGGGGCAACATTTTCACTGCTCGTACATCAAAAGACATTATAGCTTGGATATTAGTAATTTCACATTTTATAATGGAAGGACAAGTATGATCAGAAGAGTAATCCACCTTCCAGGTAAGCATAGAAAAAACCTTCCCAAATGGTTCTTTGAAAGGGATATTGTGAAAGACTGATAGCTTCCCAACCACAGGACAGCACTGAAGGAGACTGAAAACACTAATCATTATTTTTTTTTGTTAGTTTTTCACCAAAAGACCATAAATATCTTTTCATCGGGGCAATTTTTGTTAATTACTTGATTCCTCAAGAGCATCTCAAGATGTCAGACTCGATGATTCCTTACCACCCCAACTTTGGTAATCTGTGCTACAAAGCTTGTACGACTTATCCATGACGTCTTCTGTAACTCTTTTCAGATTTTTCTTCTGTTTTACTGTAAAAGACTTTGCAATCACATGCATAAGACGATACTGCAGTTATGCATAACATCATGAGCTGAATGAGCCACCCTGACTGGTGTTTAGCCATGCAGCATGCTTATAATGTAGCGAATTGGACGATGAAATATTCACTTTCTACTTCACCCTTTGTTCCGGAGAGTTCCTGGAAACCAACGCAGCCCACGGACTAACAGGTGCCATGGCAGAGATGATCAGCGTTGGTCAATTTACCGCTCAGTATTGTTAGGCCTGACATCAGTATTTCCAGGTGATATGACATGCTTATGATAATTATTTAAATAAGAGAACACCCATTAATAGAAGAGATCAGCAATGAATTACGCTGACTTCTTAGCTTGCTTAAATTTTAGGGCAGTAAGCAGAACCTCTTTAACCTTGACACATTTTCAGACACGCCTTTATATTTGAGCTGTCAAATTCTGCTTTGCCTTGGAGAAAAATCTACTTAAACTGGATGATTAGTATAGCAGAGGGCCCTGCTCATCATGTTAGCAACTTTTTATTCTGATTGGACCTCCACGGAAAAAAAAGGAAAAAAAATAAATAAATAAAAATGTGGACATCTTTCTTGCAGCTGTGTGCAAAACTACCTACTCTGATTTAAATGAGCTTTATTCCCCAGAGTGCAGGGCATTGTTGAAGCAGGCATGTTTGAGCAGCTTCAACACAAAGAGCATCACTGGTTGTGCAGCAGGCTGCATGCAGATCACAACTTTTTGCAGCAAAAATGTTACTGTGGGCTTCCATAACCATAACGTGTTAAAACGTATTTGTTATATGTAACAAATACGTTTATATAACATAACAAATGGATTTCAGTTTTGCCTCTAAACAAAGAAAAATCCTATATTATCTTAAAATGCAATATAACACATTCCAGTTAGTTTTTTTTCCCCTCTTTCAGTAAACCACAGAAAAATCAGCCATTCTCTTTAAACTCAACAACAACAACAACAACAAAAATCTATGATTTATACATATTTACAGAAAGACATGTGAGCAGCAAAGGTGAGGGCAAACCAGTCGTCCCCTCCAAACGCAGAGCGACTGACAGGAGAGAAAAAAGAAGAAGAAGAAGAAGAAGGAGCGGGCGATGATGCTGCTGCGCTCCGTGGGCGAACCCTACCTGTCATCGTAGCAGAAATCTGCGTCCAGCGTGTTCAGATAGAGACCCACAGCCACGGCGGTGCACACCAGCTCCGTGATCATCTCTCAAAGTCAAAAACGGAATAGAAGCAGTCAGAAAATAGAATCGGCTCTCTCTCTCTCTCTGTGTCTCTCTCTCCTTCTCTCTCACTTCTCTGTTATTGTGCTCTGAGCTGAGCCGCTCCGCAGCACGGATCTCCGGGCATGATTCCCCTGTGTCAAGCAAAGTGTGTCAAAGTTTGCCATGTCCCCTCTAACCCATCGCGGTAAGAGAGCAGGGGTCAGAGCTCTGCTATCCCCGGACCGGGAGCGGAGCTGTGCGCATTTCGTTGCTGCCGTGTCGTCAATGAGCGCATCTCTCTCTCTCTCTCTCTCTCTCTCTCTCGCTGCTCTGGTGCTGGAGCAGAGGCTGGAGAAGGAAGACGCATGTGGTTTTTCAGCTAAGACTGAGCATGCGCACTGAGATTGTTCTTGGAAGTACCGTATTACGGTACGACACCGTACACAAAAGGAGCAGGAGGCGGCTGTGGGGCAAATGTTGAGAGAGGAGGGGTTAGGGAACAGGTTTAAAAATCATATCTCATTCACTTAAAATGTTGTTGAATTATTTCCAATTTCAACAATTAAAGCTGAGCATTTAATGTTAGAAAATCCATGCCACATTAATAGGTAGTCTGTGATGTATTGCGAACATATTTGAAAATAAGCTATTTCATACAGTTTCCTTACAAAAACATTACATCCATTGAAGCATTTCACAATGTTACACTGCAGCCTCCAACTCCAGTGTTTTTTATATCAATTTTACGTGGCAGACCGCTATGGATGGTCACACTTTGTAGAACTAGATCTCCAAGTACCTGTCACATCTTTTGATTATTTTCTTGCTTGTTTAGACCAAGATTTAGGAATGCCATATTCTTGTTATTGTCCCAAATATCTTGCTTCGTACATTTTCGGCTGTATTCTGTAGATCAGTAATATTTTCTGCCTTTCTTCGAGTCTCTGTTAATGGTCCATCTGTAGCTTTAGTGCAGTGGTCCCCAAACTACGGCCCGCGGGCCGGATCCGGCCCGCCTCCACATTTGGTCCGGTCCCCTGAACAATACCAGAGGATTCAGATTTTTTTCCCATTTACCGTATTTTCCGGATTACAAGCTGTTTATATGTGGGTTTTTCTTCAACCACCAGGGGGCTCTTTAGCAGGAAGTGAATCATTGGAAGTCTTGGTTACTTGGGTGTCAACATTGAGCCCACAAGCAGCAAAATGAGTTAGAAACAGATCAGGTGTCTTTGGAAAGTTTCTTTGCAAAGGGGAAAAGGCCCAGAGAGGAGACGGGAGGATGGATTTATCCCGACCCGGTGGGTGAGTCAAACATTACAAGCCACTCTGCGTAATATGCGGCGACCGGCTGCTAATGAGGGAATGAAGCTTAAAGCTGCTTCGCCATGTTGAGACCAAGCAGGCTGTGGATATAAGCAACACTTCGGGTGTCGTTGTCTCTCATCACTTTCAGATGGAACCGTCTCGTTGCAGAGAAACAAGCTCAGGGCTCCCGTTAGTCATTATCGGGAGTTAAAATTTTCACGAAAGTAAAATGTTCGTTTTTGTGTCGCATCTGTATCTTATTTTGAAGGGATATGTAAACGTTACCATAGCGACCAGACCGTTTGGGCAGTGGTCGAGAGGAGATGAGTAGAGCTTGTGAGTCTTAAGTCAAGATTTAAGAATTGTCGGCCGATTCTCCAAACCTCTGTGACCACAGAGCTGATAAAAGTACAACAGGTTCGATCGGTTCGTGTCTCACGGCAGGAGCAACAAACCACACGAACCGATTCCAGTCACAAACATAGCGATTCCAGAAGAAAATCCACAAAACCCCCAACATAGCATACGGGAATTTAGAATAACCAAACACGGATGACGATGTAGTTCAATAGTGGCAGTTTGTGGAGTCATTTTAAGAGATGAAAGAAACAAAAAGAAAAGGCGGTGGATAAAAGACAGCGGGAGCAGCCGCTCTATTTGCTGCACTATGATTTGGAGGCGACTATGTTTTTTCATAGTTAACATTTTTAACTGAATGAACATAAACATATAATAACGACCTTTACATAAAATAATAAACATTTCCACATATCATCTCCGATATCCACCAGACTCACAGTTGCGCGATATGTGAGCTGTTTGGGATTCCCCTCTATTCTTACGTCACCACGCTTTCTGATTGGCTACCTGTCACATTCAGCAGGTTGTATTCTCGTTCCCAGCCAGGGAAAACCCTACAGGGTGCCATTAAAAGGCCAAGACAACCTAAATAGGGCATATTCAGTATTTATTGGGAACACCAACATGCAGAAGCCTGATCTGACTTCATCCACCCCCATTCTTCACCCTACCCCCACCCACAGGCCGCAACAAAATTTCCAAGTCTTGACCGGTCGCAGTAATAAAAAGGTTGGGGACCACTGACTTAGTGGTTCATATTCTACCTCAACCGACTAGAATTATTCCCGGTGAATATATAGACTTCCATGAATCCGTATAGTTACTTTACATTGACTAGCAAAAAGCCGTGGGCACTTTCCTGCTTCATAATCAATTTAAATCAAATGCTGAGGAGCCAGAGAAGACCTCGCTTCACATTATCGCATTCGTATAACGAATTAAAAATATTGATTAATTTTCCCTCTACCTACCCCGTCGTCTCTGTGCAGAGGCTAAACAGAGGGGGTTCTGAGCATGATGAATGAACCATCGCCTTTCAGCCTATGGCTTGCATGTATGTGGGCATCGGCTTGGAAACGCGCAACCTGGTCCCGCTGGCTACCAGCCGGCCGGAAAACTGTCCCACAGTTGGAGCTGCGGCGGGCGTAAATGCACCGCAGAGCTTTGGAGAAACAGAAACAGATGGTTGATGACGGCTGTGTGGCGCATACAGGTGTCGGCTCAGAATTTACCGAGACGGTGACGGAGCATCACGAAGGGGAGGTTAGAGTCGTTTGTAAGAGTGACCCGATTCAGAATACAGCGTGACCTCGACCTCGTGGGGTCTGTTGGGTTTCTCAGGAGAAACGGTCGCAGTGCTTTTGGACCAGACTTAGATGTGTGGGCGACTTTATTTGAATGTATCTGTGTTCTGAGGTAATAAGACCTCATGGGTTACATTTATGTTTCTAGACAAGTTACCTAAAAGATGAGCAAACATGTTTACGTTTAGTTATTTTAGTCTTCCACGTAGCAGCAAACTGCATAAGTGATGAAAAGATTACTGAAGAAATCAATATACTGATGCATTTATTTTTGTAAAATGCCTCTTTCCTAACCAGGCAGCATTACATTATGTCATTGTGACACCAGTGTGATCTACCAACTAATTTCTGAAAAAACCAAAACAGACTGAGAATATATTTTTGTTTAATCTATGTGGTTTTAGGAAGTGTCTGTCCTTATTCGAACCATATATTGTTCTGCTCATGAAGAAACCCTGTTGCATATTTGACTTGAGTCCAATCTCTTTTCTTATGTCTGCGTGTGACATCTTTGACATGAATGTACATGTTTTACATGTTTTACCTATTAACAGCTGTCCTGTTGAGCTTTAATGCTTGAAATAATGTCAAAGATGAAAGAGTCTGCTTATCATCACCTCTCATGGTCCTGGACAGATTACAGAACTGGCCAGTCAGGCAAAAAACCCAAACAGCCAAAACAATCAAACCATGATTCAGAACAGAGACAGACCAGTTTATTTCAGTTCTGACTTTTATTGTCGCTCTGAGGGAAATTTGTTATATGGCATAAAAAATAAAAAAAATAAAAAAACAACGCGCAAGATAATGTAGGCAACCTGATCAATTCATCCACAAAATAAAGTTTAGTAAACGACAAAGAAAGGATCAAGTGTTAAATTAGACTTAAAGCACAATGAGAGCCTTAGTTTTCTTAAACAGCCATTTTGGATGCAGTTCTTTGAAAATTATTTATACATTTTTAGTGTTACTTTTTGTCATGTGACCACCAAAATCTTTAATGTTTTGTACTTAGATTTACGACCTTTTTCCCATGGAGAGCAATTTCTGCCGTTGATCCAACTGCAAAAAAAATGTATTCAAGGCGAGAAAGCAACATGGCTTCCCGAAACCAGGTAGCTTGTTTATATACTAGCTAATATTACATTTATTTAGATTTTTAAATTGAAGAACAATTAAAATTTTGTCTTTAGCTTTAAATTATTTACCTCAATGGAAAATTTCCATGTTTCATGGAAAGTGACATAGAAAATGCAAGCAGATTGCAAACTATCAACAAAAAAGAATCCCCAAAAGAATATGCCTTACATTATCAGTGTCATTCTGTGTAGAAATCATACACGTGTTGCATAAAAGTGACTAAGGAAAATGGAAAATCTAACATTTTAAGCACTTTGTGACATTATTACAAATGTAAGACCAGCAGCTACCGAGGTGTAAGAATGGCCAAAACTTCTAAGTCTCAAAATCTGGACCATATGTTAAACTGAGGGAAAATACATAAAACCCAAATAGCCTATCAGAAATAATACCTTATCAACAAATGAACACCACAAACAGATCTGAATGAATGCAGATTCTACGGCAAACTTAAATTAAAGCTCAGATTTCTTCTATCTGTATGTTCTTTACCACACGTCTGACCCTTCTGCTGCTCTCATTAGTGACCATCTTCACAACATGAGTCGTCCAGAGCGAGCAGCGGTTGTTTCCACGACGATTTTCGCTCCGGAACGGCGGCATCTCCACCCCAGTAGATAAACATCACACAGGAAACGGACGATTGGGGTTGGAGGGACGGGGCTTCGCTCTGCTCTGGTCTCACAAAAATAGATGCCATTAATATCAGTAGCAGAGCAGCAGCCGCTTGCAATCTGCTTCCGAATAAAAATCCACCCCAGCGCGGCCGCCACTTCCCAACTCTGCCCAGGAAGACAAAGAAAGTAAACTTCGTCCCGAAACATGATGAATGTTTGGGTTAGGAGCTAACTTTGGAGGACGAGGCTAATTAACATGGGCTACTGTTGAAAGCCGTGGTGTTTTTGAGAAGGGGTCCTTTGTTTTGTTCATGAAAGCAAAGAAAAATGTCGCAAACAGGCTTTGAAAGTTTTTTTTTTTAATTATTATTAGAGTGGGGAAACAAATGTGATGCCAATCCTTATGAAGAAAGCTTAGGAGAAAAGCTAAATTTTTATACATTTTTAAGTATAATTGCATTTTCTTTAGTGCTTTGTATTCCGATGAACTGATCTCAGTTTCAACAGTTGATGTTTCAGCCTTCATTTTACACTTTTTTTTTTTTTTTTTAACAGATGAACTCACAAGGCGAGTTTCAAATACGTTACTCGAATTTGCTTTCCAGTCACATTTGCCTTTGAAGTGCCCGTTTTCTATCACAAGACGTTTTAGATCGATCTAACATGACTTATTTCTTCAGGACAGGAAAAACAGACGGAAAAGGAAAAAAAACTTGCAAGGATGCGTTTTGTATTCAACCTGAGCAGATGTCCGTTCTGCTGGCTGAACAAGGGGGAGTATCGATCAGTAAAGTAGCTGAAACACAACAACTATTAATCTTGCACTCCACAGAGCTGGTGTTTATAGAGATGTGGCGAGAAGTAATTTCATTTAAAAGTTTGCGCAGGACCAGGGAAGCTTAGAACTGATGAAAAGTTGGATGTAGTTAAATACGAGGCGAACAGTTCTGGAAGAGGAGGTTCAAAATGCAGCCAGAGGTACTATGAAATGGTTTGGGCCAATATTTTGGTGAAAAAAAAATGGAAGTTTAATCCACTTTGTTTTTGTTCATGACATAAATCCCCAAATAAATGACACTGGCATGTGTGGTATGGCAAATCAAAATTGTGGAAAGATTGGGAACCCCCCCCCTATTCCCCCACCCCAAACATTTAGAGTAATCTGTTAGATAAAAATGACAGATAATGGTTATTTAAATCTGCAACAAGCTGATTGGGACTGCAGACATTTGAACAAGCAGCGAAGACAATGTGCCAGTGAAAGAACAGGCAGATGGTGCCCCGTTCTTTCTGATGGGAGCCTGCTACCACACTTCTCCCTAAAAAAAGAAGAAAAAAGTCACACATAAAAGAGGACATGACGAACACACTTCCTGGAAGGAATCTGGGTTGAGAGGAGATATATTTCAAATGGAGATGGCTCTTCAAATATTCATACAAAGCATCCTGTATCCTTCTTCTACAACTTTTTCCACCTTGATTTTTTTTTTGGCAGTGTTGAGATGATAAATCCCATTATTTTCCCTTCCAATTCCAAACTCTAATTAGACTCTAACAAAATCAGATAAAGCTTTACGTACGAAGCCCCTGGGCTTTAGGGATTTCTGGAGATGAATTTGCAAATCAGAGAGGATTACAGAGGCCTGGATTCAAGCAGCTCTGTGAGAAAGTCTCATCAAAGCCAAAAGCCAATACGTAAGACGGACTCCCCTCGCTTCCCTTCCGCTTCCTCCAATTCCTACCTGGCAGGGAAAAGTCCTTGTAGGTTGGTACGGCCTTCTTCATTCGGACTATTTGTGTCTCACAGCGTTCACCACATCCTGAGAGCCTTTTCCTGCCATCTGCTAAGTGCGATGCCAGGAAATTGGAGTTTACCTACCCGCCCCATTGTACACTGGCAGCAGATTGGTGTGCAGCGTTTTTTCTTTTTTCCCTCTGCGTGGACATTTGAAAGGGGCTGGATGAGTGTTGCACGAACATGCGTGTGACCATCAAGGCAGATTTGACAGGATGTGACTCAGTCAGCGAAAACAAAACCCCAAGCGGTGTTGGACTCCCCCCCGACCCCTCTCCCAAAATAAAAAAACACAAGCCACGTTCACATCTGTGACTTGCTTTCATTCTAGTCTGTCCGCTGCGGCAGGCTGTCGGAGCTCCCGAACTCGGCCCGGACACATCCCAGAGCTCCTCGATCCGTCTTAACTGGGATAAAAATAAAAAATTTTTTGAAAAAGGCTGTGGGGCGTAGAACCCTGTGAATGGGCTGCAGATGTGCCGGCTGCTGTAGCTGCAGTGACAGACCGAGGTGTGCGAAAGGAGGAAATGGTTAATATCAATCTGAATCTAGCAGATCGAACAGTTTCAGGCTTCATTAGTTCAGGATCTCCACTTTTTCTTATTTTTGTAAGAATTAATGCTTTCTGGATAAAAAAAAATTTATTTGATTCAGATTAAGTGAAGAGCATATAGAAGCATACACTTTCAGGTCTATGGAAAATATTAATTAGATTTAGTCTCAGGGTTTGACTAGACTTTTAAAACACACGAATATGCTTCGATCTAAGCCGTTCCATTCGAGCCTTTATCCTCCGCGAAGGTTTCTTTTCACAACCACCCTTTAGTTTTCTCTATACGTCTCCCAATCAGATTTGATCTGCTTCAATTTTCCCTTAGCAGAAAAGAATCCCCGAAGCATAATGCTGCCGCCACAATATTTTGTTGAGAGAATATCATTTTGGTCTCATCTGATTGAAGGTCCTTCTTTCACACGTTTGCTTTGTTCCCTCGGCAAACATCTGAGTCCTCCACAGCACAGCTGCATTTATGTCGAAATTAAGCTACACACAAGTGGAGTCTAGTATGAAATACAACATCTAAATTATTACATTTTCATAATTTTTATTAGTATAAAAAAAACATGAAATATTTTCCTTTTACTTCACTATGGTGTGCTAATATGAGTTGGCATACCACATACAATCTCAACAAAATGATTCCAATGGCTCAAAGATGTACCAGTCGCATTCTGCCTCGCTCAACTTATTTCTCAACCTTAACTAGAAATGCGTTTTCCAGATGTGCCCAAAGTTCACTCAAATCCCAAAATACCCCCAATTCCCTGAAGGGTCCTTAAAAACAAGTTTTCTTAAGAGTCCAGTGACAAAAGGCTGCAAAATGCATCATTCGAATCACACAGGCCTCACAGATCTTCCAAGTTTTCTGAGTATTTCCAAGTAATGGAGAACTGCAAATGTTTCATTTATGTGGCCCATCAGAAAATCAAAGCATCTAATTAAAGTTGAGGTCATAATGCACTTCAATAGTCGTTTTCAAGACAAATATGCCGACAGTCATATGTAAATACAATCCAAGTGTATCATCTCCAGGTGCTTGTGTATAAGTGTCTCAGCTTCTTAGCTTCGTAGAATGACTTTTAAGTCCGACGACGGCGTAGCATCTTGGAGACAGCAGGGGGTCGAACAGCTGAACCAATGCAGAGAAGGACACATCCTCCTACAGGACACGAGAAACACACATTTCAAACAATGCCTGGCTAAAGTATAAACCATGAGTCCTGGTCATGAAGCGTCGAACGGATGGTTCTTGACCAGGACTTTGATAAACTTGCCAAAGAGGTAATTCGGTCTTTTGATTCAAGTGTAAGAGCAGGAACGCATCCAAACGTTCCAGGACATCGGCTCTCGAGGACCGGAGACGCAGACCGTTGGTGCTGGGTGTTCAGGGTGGTTCAGTGTTAGTTTTCCAACACACTCTGAGATTTGCCAAAAAAAAAATAAATAAAAATTGGTCTCTTTTCAACAGAACACCTTCGTCCGCTTGCTCGTTGTGCCCCATTCGTGGTTTGTAGAAAATTGCAGATTTTATTTATTTTTGTAAAGGAAAATCAAGTAAAATTTCTGTTCTGTGTGGTCTTTTATCTTAGAGAACACTCCAAAAATCGGTTTCGAGGGAACTCCTGTTTGTGTGGAAGAACACTGCCTGCGTTTGTCGTGTCTACAACTAATGCAACAGAAAATGTACTAAATACCTCAATCTGTCAGTGTTGGGTTGTGTAAGCTTGGCCTCGCGTGATTCCGAACTCATCACCACATGGATTACATTACTGTTCTTCTGTCATCATTGTTTTCGTCCTCGAGGGACAGCCTTCAGCCCAGACCGGCGATGTTGATGTTACGTAGTTTGATTACATGACCCTAATGAGGAAGTCCATCTGACACATTAACCGCATGTATTCACCACTTCAAAGCTTTTCGGAGACTTTGCATCGCCTCACGACGACTCGGAGCAAAGATTAGCTTGTTGTGTTTGGCCGCGGAAGCAGAAGACTGCGCAACTGCAGGCTGCGTTCAATTTGGCTGACACCTATATTAATGTCGGCGGTCCTGATTTCGGCTGACATCTCCGCATGCTCGCTTTAATCATTGGGGAGGCGTATTTCAAATCCCAATCAACGGGCTGTAAGAGCCAATCACAAATGATGAGTCCAGCTGAAACGTAATGAAAGCAAATCGGAGCTGGAGCACTGCTTGCGCAATCAAATCAGCTGCGTTTGTTGCTCTATTTTCATCTAATTTGTTGGATTGTTTGTTCTTTTTTATTTATATCCAAAGATCCCCAATGAAGCACTTCACAATGCAGATCTGTTACCGATCTACACGAGTGTTGGGTGTCCTTGGCTCTGCAACATTAATGCTGATTTCATGTGCAACATCAAAGCTGAATCAAACTCCCAAACTGAAATTGCAGAACCCTTCACATTTCTGGCACAATGCAAAAGCCTTGAGATATATTAATCTTTCACTGCAGTCACATCATAACAGTGAAGGAATCGATGCACAGCTACATACTTTCCAGAAATCATTTATTTTATCTTACTTGTGCAGTTCAAGTGGCTAAGAGAGAAGGACGTTTTATGTCAAGTAAAAAATAGGAAGTCATGAAATGCAAATTAAATGTCTCTAGGCAATCAGATTAAAAACAGTAGGCATTTTAAATGCTTAAGTTAGATTCATTTTGTCTAAATTACTACAGTAATTGGGGAGGGGGGGAATCTAACCCTAGGATATTTTTCCACTTTAGATGTATTCAAATTAATGGTAATATCATCATTTTAGGTTGTCTTATTACTATTTGTCGGGGTTTTTATATGACTTTTCCAGGGATTGCAACGAATTTTCTTGAATACCAGAGAAACATACAGAGTAGCTATGAAATGCATTTTTGGAATCATTCATTTCTCATGAGTAAAAAGACTATTTGGACTTTCTCCCTTGTTATTTCAACAGTTAACTGTAAGTATCTACATTTCTTCATTGTGCATAGAAAATGGAGTTTAATTTAACTAGTCACGCCCAAGCCTCATGACCGTCTGACCTGGAGAACGAAGGGTTGGTGTTGGTGTAAGTCTGGTAGTCTTGGGTTACTGCTTCAAAACTTGGGCAACATGCTGAAACTGATGAAACTGATTAGTTTATGCGAAAGCCTCTTATATTGTTTGGTAATTCTGCCAATAAGAGTAAATCAAAACTCATCCGTTGTAATAAAAAAAAAGACTCGCGGCCAGATATTTGAAACAACTGCTGTTTTACGTAACCTAAAAGAGACAGATACATTACCCATTACCTGTTCTTTCAGGTAGCAAAGACGATCCAGCAGAATCAGACCCTCGATGCACGGAGCAAGGGTCACCTTCAACTGCAGAGAGGAAGACGTGTGGAGTGAAGCTACGGTTACTGAAGGGAGCTTTTTGACGCAGTTTAAATGTTCCTGTGAGTCACTCCCTTTAGCTCATGTCTTGTTCTGACATTTGACATAAAACAGCTCCGTGACTTGTTCCCATCCTGTTGCTAGTGTGCAATCACCCCGAAAAAAGGAAAAAAAGTTAGTGTTTTATGTCCGGAAAGTAAATTTGTATTGTGGCTGACACCATAATTAGCAGCCTCGGGGGAAAAACAAAACCAGGGCTGGTTTTCCTCCTCAGTTCAATTTTAGTCACGTAATTCCCCACAGATCTATAATTTATTCACAATTTGCAGGAATTAAAATACTTTACACCGAATTCCCTGAATTTTTTGTGGTGGAAATGGAACCGCGTTTACGACAGAAATAAACCCCCTGGATGCCATACGAGCTGTGAACGGTTTGGAGGCTTCTTGGACGTTTTCACGTCCGAGCTCTATATACGTTTCACGGCATCACATTTCCAAACTCTCAGCCCTTTTTTTTTTTTTTTTAAATACGAATCTCTGTCGAAACCTCGGGTGTCGTCTGCTTACCATGTTAAAGGCGTGCATCTCGTCCATCCGTGCTTCGTACGTGTCATGGTAGCTCTGAATGTCACTGTCACAAAGCTGCAGAGGAAGAAGTCTAACAATGAGGGTGTGGAACATGTAGCTAAAATAATTATTTTTTTTTAAAGAAGGTTTTGGGAGAAGATGGTGAGTGAGGCTTTTAAGTTGTTTAAGATTTTAAGTACTTGTGAGAAACAGATAAAAATACGTCTTGCTATTCTGGGGCGACCAGATTTTTTCGCTCGCCAGCCTTACGAACCATTGTTGCAGCTTGCTGAAATAACACCTCGGCTCCAATACATAGATATAAATCTCAAATCTCAACGTGAAATGGATGTTTGCTCTGTTTTCCGGGAGTTTGTTTCGGGTTAAGCGTTGTTAGATGACTAGTAATCGTGCGTCTGACCTTTGAGTCATCCAGCTCCAATCGGTGCAGAGCTCGCCGAACGTAGTCCACAAATGATTTTGCTTTGGAATAAACATTCCCGACCCGCTTCTCGCTGTGGAAGTAAACACACCGTTTCTCAGTTCTGGCACGCTCGAACAAACCAACCTGTCACTCCTTAAATGTGTCGCCAGTTTCACCTTAAATCACACTTCGGAAATCAAGCCCTACCAAAGGGCTTAACAATGATGAATAGCTTCTGTCTAGCGTGGGAGGGGGAGTAATGGATATTCGGTGCTAATGGCTGTCGTTAAACTGAGGTTCAGAGGGCAGGAAGGGCTCGGTGTCTTTTAGGAATATTTGATCTTGTCTGCAGCACAAACACTTGATAAGGACTGAACTGAGGTCAGCTGCATTTCCCTCAATTGTTCCCGGATGAAATCTTGCGGCGGGAAGCCGCATTTTCACATAAACTGAAAATGGGAGCCTTTTAAAGGCATAAAAATACCCGACTTTTATTTTTACTTTTGGAAACCTTGCAATATGCTCCAATAATTAGGTTTAATTTGAACCATATGTGTCGAAATTAGGACCTAATCCATAATCTGTAATTGGCTTAATGCATATATCCAAAGCAAACATTTCCAAACAGGAAGTGGCAAAATGCCATATCTGCACACATTCACAGCTCTAAGTACTGAGCACGAGGCTCGAAACACCTGAACTTCTTTTTTACTAAATTCTGTATGTGCTTATTGAATGACTGTGCTGGACCTACTAACAAGACGAAGAAGTAGAATCAATGTTTAGAGGTACTGGGCTCTATTATTTTTAGCTCAACTTGCTTATACTGATAAAATTCTTCAAAGTTTTGAAGGCTGGAATGATAATAGTCTGTTGTGGTACTGCAAACACGAGGGAGATCATATCTGGCTAATACCTTAAAGTAGTGACATGATGAGCATTTAGATCAAAGCTAAACAGCCCATAATTCCTCGCATTTCTATGTCATTGTAGCTGTTTATAATTTTAACAACGTAACAGACGACCGTCGACGCTTCCAAGCTAATCTTTGTTTCAACAGGGCTGTTTTCAACTCCACGGTCTGGTATAATTCATGGCGCGCTCCGTAACTGACTACATGTGGCTTTTGTTTGCAAGTCTCGGTTCATTTGAACTCAAACAAACCAGAAACAAAACGTTTTCCTTTTTGGTTCAGCGCAGTAAAAGCAAACCTTTCGGGTCCGCTTTGAAAGCTCGACGCCTGCTCTGCTCTGCTCTGCGTCCCGCTCACAGTTTTCACTGTTGCCATGACCGCCGGTCACACGAAATGTCCTAAATTGCTCTGCGTTACCTTTTGTAGGAGCTGTAGTGGTCCCTCAGAATAACGTGAAGCACTGCACGGTAGAACAAAGACTCCATCTGGATCTGAAGCAAAAGGAGAAAGCGGTTTACTGTGACGTCGCTCCAAACGGTGGGTGAATATTTCTGACACTTCCCCCGAAACTTAATGCAACACCAGCAGGCAATCAAGCCTGCTTTTTGGATTCGTGCCTCGGCTCCAGCGGGTAATAATCAATCTTTCTGTGATTGCATTAATATTTATAAACATTCCATATTAATGGCAGCGGGTATCATGTGTCGGGAGTTGGCCCGCAGCCTCTTCGCTCCATGTTTTGAATAAATACACCAAAGTCAATCAGCGACTTAAAACAACAGCAGCAGCATTAATGGACTGATTGTTTAAATGCATGCAGATCTACGGCAATGATAGAGAGCAGCCTGGGAGGTTATTAATTGTGCGTGTTTGTGGTTTGAAATGAGCTGATGGATTTGTTTAGCTAAACGTAGGTGATGGATCCGCAACGGTTGTTTCCACTCTTGTGTGACGGTGACTTTTAGTTTAACATGTTGAGAGTGATAAGTAGGGAATGCTTTACTACTTACACCCTGGCCAAGTGAGACTCGCTCCAGTGCCTGTTTTGTAGAAGGAAAAAAAAAAAAAGGATTGTTATAACGAAGTGTGTTCTGGTAGGGGGGAAACCTTTTTTTTCTCTAGACACAAGGGGGAAAACAAAGCAGTGCTGAACTGAAACCTTATGACCACCTCTAAGTTAATATGCTGATGACGGCCCATTCCCCTCCCCGACCACAAGAACCGAGTATCCCCCACTTTCACCAGCCCATAGACTAAAGACCTTCACCCGCAGCTCCAAAACATAATAATTAAAAAAGTATCAGCTTCATCTGCGGGTGATGAAAACGGTCCTGGCTCGTCGCCGCTCTTCGCCGTCAGCTTTGAGGGTTCTGCTAACAAAGACGTGCCTGACGGCACACATTTCTCTGTGTCATCGCACTCACCAAGCATGCTGACATCCTGGCGTTCCTGCCGCAGAAGCAGGACTGATCGCGGAGGTACTGACTCAGGGGGAAACCACACGCAGTCTGCAACGGTTCCTCTGACGGGGAAGAGACGGAGATAAACTCAAGAGTTTGCTGACTGAGCATTTGGGCTCTGAAATGTTGTTCCACTGATGTGATTCCTCGTTTAAATTACAGCTTGCATCTGTGCATATTTGCGTTACATCAAGCAGCCCTAAATAGTCCTTTTCACTTGCACTGCAATCAAAAACGACGATGTATATTATTGCGATTTATTGTTGCAGTAAATCGCTCAATTCTAAATTGTAAATTGATTTTTCAGCAGACATGGCAAACTTTTTCAAATCTGCTCTGCTTTTAAACTTCATTAAAAAAAAACACATACATAGTCTGAGGTGCCTAGCCTAAAAGAGAAAACATTTCAAATCTGCATTAAAAAAAACACACAGAATTCACAATAATGACACGCGTGAGCCTAACAAGAATTAAGCAGTTTGAGGGAAACTTCATATGTGGAAAAAGAACCTACTGTGTTTGTGAGGTTGTAGAAGTGTTTCTTTTATTATTATATTTATTTTTAGCGTTATGAACCACATATTTCCGAGCAAGGGAGTGTCGAGAGCCTTCACGTGCGTGCGTATTTCAAACGGGAGGGTAGCGGGTGTTGCTATCTGACGGCCCGACATCCTTCTCATGTCATTTCTAAAAGGGGTCAGTGACTGAGGGCGAGGAACGGCGCATGCAGGAGGATGCGGCGTAAGGAGGTACTAATAGCACGCTGCTTTCATGTGCGGCTGCGGTCAGGTTAAACTGTTCCGGACACACAATCACATCAGCAGCCACGGTTAACTCCCCCAACCTCCAGCCCAGCGTATGACCTGCTGACACAGAAGCTTAGAAACAAATGGAAAGGAGAAGCCCTCTGCTCCCCCTCCCCGTCCGTCCGACTGTTGGAGGTTGTAGCAAAACGGATACCGAGCGTTTTATTTTTGGCTCCAGGTTCGCAAATTTTATTTATTTATTTTTTTTCTCGTTTGGTTTACGTGGAGATAAGAAAAACCTTGTTGTGACAGCTTGTCGTGGCAAAACCAACTGCTTTAGAGGCGGACCAGCCGAGCAAGTGAGACCACGCGGAATGCGGTGGAGCCTGGTTAGCCATTAGCCAGGAAAGTCTAAGAGCTGACTTGCTGGAAATAATAACACCACTCTGTTCTTTGCTTTTTTTTTTTTTTTTTTTTTTTTTT
>NW_015114334.1:21236-55587 GCF_001443285.1 Poecilia latipinna | reverse complement strand
TTTTTTTTTTTTTTTTTTTTTTTTTATTCCTCGGATACCATGATGGACTATTCATAGCTGCAAGTACAACGGAAGCATGTAATCCCTCCCACAAGTAAGAGACCTTAGGTTTTGACCATCAACATAGCAACTTGTCCGGTTAGACTAGCCTACAGTGTGCCAACCCTTCTTGGAAAATGGCAAAAATCGTTAAGGAATAGTTTGAGAAGAAGTATAAGTCTGAGACATTGGTTTGGTACAAAATTAATCGTATCTCAATCCGACCAAACATCTGTGGTATGTACTGTTCCAGGGGTCTGCAACATGAGGCTCCGGGGCCACAAGTGGCTCTTTGGATCTTAATAGCTTTGGCCAAAAAAAAAAAAAAAAAAAAGAACCAGCTAGTATTTTTTAAAATTATATATTAAAAAATGCAGTTTCTTTTTAACAGTTTTCGAGTATAGTTTTTGCAATATTTGCATTGAATTTCCACATAAAAACGATAGGTCATTAGGTTAGAATCTGTGCATTTTTTTATTTTTACATAATATTTTCCTTCCCCGAGAGAAAACAAAAATCCATCCTCTTACTAAATTTTATTTTAATCTGTATTTTAAATCTGAAAAATAGACAGAAAACTGTGCTTCTTTAAAAATGGAAAAAAAAAATCTATAGCAAATATTTATCTAAAATTATAAGGTGCCCTTTATTTATTTTTTTTTTTCAAAAGGACGTGTGACATTTGCGGCTCTAACTGAGTTTTATTTGACTGGCCTGAGAGTAAAACTGACTCTTGAGGTTGTAAACGCTGCTGCAGACTCCTCTGCTGGACAAATAAGTACGAAACACGGAGCTCCCACCTGGCAGCTTCCAAAACGAGGACCAGCTGCTAACTTCAGTCAGAGCTGCTATGGAAGCATAAAGTGAGACCGACACAGAATAATCCGAATGTTCATAATGTTATGCTTAATTGGCGCAAAAGCAATAAAAGAAGGTAAATGTCTGTTATCCTGTGCGAGCAGGTGGTGTTGCTTTTGCGAAATGCTATACTGATCCCACATGAGGTAGTCTCCATGGAGAGTGTCGTTTAAACGGAATTGCATGAATTCCAAACCGGCAGCCTAAATAAACACATAACCCTGTGCGATGAAGTGTTTCAGCTTTCTAAATCCTTCTTAAGAAAGGGTGGGCCACCATGGGAGCTGGCCTGCAGCCCACGCTGCAAGAGTGGGCGAAGGCCTCGGTTAAAAAAGACGTGGCAAAGCGTGGAAAGGATTGTTTTTAATTGGCTGACATGGTATCCCTTTCTGCTCCTGGTTTCTGATGTTTCAGACGAGCTCTGACGATGTTGGCGTGGAAAATCAAGCACTTGATGAGAAGATGTCGGGCGAGGCTGCTGCAACAAGCAGGAGGGCACATGAAGACGATTTCACACCGAATAAACTGGAAACTGGAGGAATATACAAAACCTGGCAGATATCAGGCTCACAAATTAGAGGCAGCGAGACGAGTTCAATCCGGAGCGCAAAAGACGAGCAACAACGAATTCCTTCACACACAGAAGCTGCAGAACGGTTTTCCTTTGACTCGGTTTCCTCTACAAGTACAAAGGTTTTGAAATGCCGAACTTTCAGCAGCCGGTGCTCAACGTGACCCTGCAGATTAGGAACTTGGCTCAGTCGCTTCACTCTCGGTGGAATATTTGACTTATTTCCCACAAAAGCCACACTGAAATGTTTATGTGGCTTGTGGGAAATGAAGGAAGGCGATAGTTCAGAGTGATAATATCAGAGAGTGCAGGAGCCCTGAAACGAAACGCCGCGGCGAAATGCGACAAAATGTCCAGATACAAAAGCAAAACCGTTCTAATCAGGTTTTCTTTTCAGAAGAATTTAGCATAATTAAAAAAAAAAAAAAAGCACAAAAGCTAGCATTTTAAACTAGCATAATGCATTAGCCATCATCACCAGCACAGTTAGTATTGCTAGGACAGCTGTCTGTGTGTCTTCCTTAGAGAGAATGCACCATTACCCCAGAGATTTACACGTTTAGCATGTTTTTCATTGACAAAAAGCAGAAGTTAATACCTCAAAAGGTTAAAACAAGCAAAACTCGTTGTGCTCTGTTCTGTTTTCCCGTTCTCTGCTAAAAGTCTTGCTCTCTCTTGATCTCCGGCAGCTTCAATGAAAATTGACAACGGTGTTTTCTTACAGCCTCTCACATGTCTGTGCTTCTTCCATCTTTAATTTGTTGCACCAAATTAACACTAAAACTTACAAAACCCAAGTCTTCTACTGTCAGTAACACCATCAACACCGAAGAGCGTTGCTGTCAAGTGTGACCTTGAACTGCCTGAAATTCAGTTTTATTTTTTTTTTTATTGAGGAAAGGCTGTGATTTGATTTTTTTTATATTGTTAATGTAAAACTGACAACATATTTTCATGTTCTATTTGAATTGAACATTTCTTCTGTGTTTTATTCCCATTTTGTTGCTTTATTTAGGGTATCAAGGCGCTGATTGGCCCCAGGCGTTCCTTGAGATTTGTGTGTGTGTGTGTGTGTGGGGTTACCCTGTCCGTCCGGGTTAAACTCCTCAGACAGCAGGTGATAGCAGCAGCCCACGCCGCAGACGGCCGACAGCTCCGGCTTCGCCACAAACATCCTCAGCGTGCTCGCAGCCAAGTCGCCACACGTGTGCAGGCCGACCATGACGGCTTCCTGGAGTTTGGTGGAAAGCACGCAGAGGATGAGGCAGAGGAGGACGGGTGAGGATCGATGGTAGAATTTATTGGCGATGACACCGGCAGTCACGCCACTGACTCGCTCTCCACTCCAGCAGGTGTAATTTTAGACGCTGCTGTGGGAGTCAAGTTTGCTACTAACCCATAAGGTTTCCTCTGCCTTACACACAATAAATGCATTCTCAGAATGTTGTTTTTCTTTTTTTTGTCTCCTCACCTCCAGCTCAGTGATGAGATCCCGCAGCTCAGTTTCTGACGTGACGTAAGACGTGAGCGGCGAAAACACGCCGCCGGCGCCCTCTCCTCTGCTCCGAGCTTTCTTCTCCAGGTTCTCTCTCTTCCTCCTCTCCCTCTCCTCCGCGCTGAGCTGACTTGGAGGAACTCTGGGGGACGGAGGCTGAATCACGTCCGCCGACAGAGCGCTCAGAAAGAGCTCCCCTGCTTCTGGGCCGAGCGCCGACTGAGTTTCTGCAGCCGGAGCGTCGACCGACGCCCCCACATCCTGCTGAGAGCCACTTCCCGCCAAAGCGTCCCTGTCCCGATTCGGCCCAGGTTTCCTTTCCACCGTCTCCGTTTGAGGCGAGGACTGGGCCTCCGCTGGGGTCCGTGCTGCTTTCGAGTGTTTCTGGTACGCTCGTGAGAACTTCTTGAGCTTCCTGTTCCTCTCCTGAGCACCATGCGTGTTAATGCTGGAGGAGTCGATGCCGAACACCTGGAGGCCGTACTGCAGCGACAGGAAGGAGCTCAGGTAGCCCTTCCCCGACCCCACGTCTATCACCTGGAATTCAATAAGTTTTTTTGTTTATTCTTTACATTTTCTTTCTTTACAATCATTCAAAAGTCAATTTCAATAAAAAAAAATAAATAAAGTCAGGTATATTTCACTTTTTATTTCAAATGATTACATGAATAAACTTGCATTACTCTCTACCTGTTTGACTCCGCAATGCTGGGCCAAACAAGCCACCACCTTAGACATGCACTGGACTTCGTGGGATTTCTTTGAGTTCATAAACTCGTCTGGCTCCAGTTTATCTGCTACAAAGAGAAATCCAGGTTAAAAAAAAAAAAAAAAAAGCTTCAAGATCTGAGCTGAACGTTCGTGGACAATCGTCGTCTACTGGTTTTGAATCATTAGGATAAAGCCCTACCGATTTCTGCACACTCCGACTCGCTGCCTCTCAGGCTCTGCAGCAGCTCATCCCTGCTCACACACACTCCCAGGCCAGGCAGGGATTGGGCCTTGGCCGCCACTAGCAGCTCATGGATGTCGACCAGCCGGTTTGAATGAATGCAAAACCCAAATGTGGTCCTGGAATGCTCTGTTGTAAAGGAAAAACACAAAGTCATACTAAGTTTGAATAAATAATTCCCAGCTAGAGCGGCTATGATAATGTCAATTAAGGTTGCAGCCAATTAGGAATTATTGATTTTGCTTGCTAATTTTGTTTATAATTATAAAACACGTCCTAATATTGTCAAAAAAAATGAAACCTTTATGCATAATAGCTCCTCTGAAAGTTTATTTATCTGCTTATCTGTTGCTGAAAACGAAGGAGAATCTTCAGCTCCTTTCCAGTTGACCTATTGTGCAGTGACCAGTAAGAGACGGTCATGATAACTGGAAGAGCTAAAGAGATTCACAGTCCAGGTGAGAGAATGTGTCAAAATTAATGGGTGTTAGTTGTAAACTCAAATACATCTTCTGTGGAAGAAGTAAGGAGTTCAGAACAGTTCAAAAGTCCAAATGTTCAGACTTAAATATGTGGAAAGAAAAACGAATGTCAAGGTTTTTATTTGTAAAAATTAATTTCTTTAACATTTATGCACTATCATATAAAATACGTTTGTTTTTTAACGTAACAAAGTGAGAAAAAGATACTTATGCACAGTTTCTCTGACGTCTTGTCTGTATTTACCCTTTTGTTTGTGTTCTGGCTCCCCCTCCTGTTCGCTACCGGAACTGACTGCTGCCAGGACCTCTTGCGGCGTCACAGCAATGAACCGCTTCCACACGTCGTGTGTGTAAAACTCGACTGTGTGAGCATTAGCGATGGCGAGAGTCACCGACAGGAAGCGCTTTACTTCATCTATCCACCGGTGAATTTCTGTAAGGCTCCTACAGGAGGATTTCATTTTGAAAAGCGATTTAAAGAGAACCTCAAAAGCATGTGTACTGTTTCCTTCTCCAAACGACAAGTCGTTGGTAGTCAAAAACAGTAGTCGATGACATAAAGCTCTTTTTTCAAGCTTTTGTTCTTTATATTTTCCTGATATAAAAGCTTACATTTTTTGGGTTGGTATAGCGTAGAAAAATATTTCATTAACATTTAAATGGCAATTATCTCGTAATTAACAACAGTAGTATTTGTGAAGAACGTAATCTATCCGTAATCGATTATTCCTGCCTGGTTGAACTACGTCATCACGCAGCATCAGCAGGAAAACAGCGTGCGGCTTGAGAATAACTAGCTAAAGTAGCATGAAAGAGTTATAAACGTCCGGTTTTTCGTGATAATTTGATTTTCAAATGGCGCCGACGAACCAGAAAAGGAAAAACGACAAAGCTCAAATCAAAGATGGCAATTTTAGGAAAGAAGGAAAAGCGTCAGGTGGGGTAAACAAGAAAAAGAAGTGGATACCGCACAACAAAATCTTTGAAGGCAGCATTAAAGAAGGTATGTGTGTCTAGTTTATTATTTTTTCACCACGCTATGTTACTTAATTTATTAGCTAGCCGTTATTGGGTAATGTAGATCTGGACTAATTCGTAAAATAAGATATAAACGTGTATAATGACAATGTCTTGCAAAGGTATTCAAGTCATTCCCCATACTTGGTGACGTTCCAATCAAAAAACTTAAGTGTATATCCATGAATGTATTTTTTATTTCTTTTGAATATTGATGAAACTGAGGTTCAATTACACGCCTACATATTGTCAGTTGGGTTAAATTTAAACTTTTACTGGGCCATTCTAACACATGAATATTCATTTATATAGACCAGTTTCAAATTCAGGTTCTCAAGGGTATCTGTTCGTAGCTTTTAGATGTGTGTTTGTTTTAACATAGACATTGGATATCCCCGATTTCTGTTCCAAACTTTAAAGCTATTCTGACACCTCTCCTAAAGAAATTCAGGATAAGCATTAAAACTTGCTGATTTTTCTCCCTCTCCCCACCATCAGGCCAAGGGTTTGCTTTTAAGAAAAAGGAGAAAATCAGACACGAGTACAACAAACTGCTGAGAAGGGAGCGTAAGAAGAACCCCAAGGCCAATGTGGCGTACAAGGAGGAGTACCCAGAACACCTCAAGCATCTGTACCTGGCGGAGGCTGAGCAACTGAGGAAACAGGCTTGGGAAAACAGAGTGAACAGGAGCAAGCTAAGGATGAGGGGGCAGATGAAGGACGGAACTGAAAATAACGCTGATGTTCCTGGTACAGACTTAACTGGAGGATCTGAGCTGACGGATTCCGCTTCTGGGAATCCTGAGCCAACAACATCGGAGCAAGAAAGGTGACAATTTGATCCGTCGTAACACAAATCCCATACCAGGGGTTGACAATCAGCACTTTATGTTTCTGTGTTTTCAAGGAGTTTGGATGTAGTGCATTTGTCATATAAATGGCATCATTTATTTGTATAAATGTGAAATGTTTCTTGTTTAATTTTGGTTTACTGTATGTGGGGTTGGCATGAACTTAAGATTTTCCACTTGGTGTGATGGAAAAAAAAGAGATCACGTTAATTTTTTTGCCTACATTACATAGAATAGGTGCTTCTTGATTTCTGAACAAGATGTTAATCACGTTTATATCTCTTTTTAGCTTTCCAATAAGCAACCGCATGCGAAAGAAAATTCAAAGGAAGACATCCTACCAGAAGACGAAGGAGGAATTTGAGAACATTCAAGAAAAACGGAGACTAAAGAAAGAGGTGACGCATTTGCCTTGCTTGTTTAATGCTGGATGAATTCGCTGACCTTTTGTGACTTTCATTCGATTTCTTGTTCAACAGGCGTATCTGAAGAACAAGCAGCAGAGAGAAGAAGCCATCCACAGGTACAAGCAGAAGAAAGTTGAGACGTTCCGCCTGCTGAGTCAGAAGACTAAGAAAGGACAGCCGAACTTGAACGTTCAAATGGAATATTTACTTCAGAAGATCCAAGGAGCCGATAAATGACTCCTCTGCTTGAACTGATTTAACTGACCATCATTTAAAACCTGAAGGAAGGCTGTGATTTTACCCTCTGTTTGTCTGAAATGACAAATTCTCAACTGTAACTGAGGAAAATTTACATCTCGTTTCAGGTTATTTTGTAACATTTGTGTGTAGAAGGACTGTCAAACCACCAGATGGCACTGTGGTGTGGAGATATGTTTTTTTTTTTTCCTTTTTAAATTTTGTTTCTTGTATAAAATAAAAGAAAAAAAAAGCACTTCTTTATTTTTTTTTATCTTCAAACTAACACAAAATCATTGTTTGTTTTTTTCCCCAACAACACACCAACAGTCAACTCCTCAGTTGACCGTTGGCGAGTGGTTTTACTTTTCCACTGCGAGTTAAATCATTAACATTCAAGCAGCCGTGATTTTAATTTGCTGTCATCAACCAGATTAAATGCTCTCAGCCTACAGAAACTAGAGTTAAACCTGCGCCCCGCTCTGTATGTGCACGCAGGCCGAAAAGCCTCGGGCTGCTTCCTCATGACATCACATGGTTGCAGAATGACTTGTTGAGCAGTCCTCCGTAAGACAGGACTTCCTAAATGCAGAGCACGCTCAACGCTTTGTTGATATGAAGATTAGAGACAGACTTCTGCGCTAACACGTCGAGAAAGGTAAGACATTTTTTTCTTTTTTTGGAGTTTGTCTGACAGAGTTCCATCTTGAAAGTGTGAGAATAAATAACTGCCTATGATGTTGAGGGTTGGAAACATTAAATTCAAGAAATTTAGGGTAAATTTTGCGTGTGCAGGGACTCTTATTTTTATTCTTTTGGTTTTTGCATTGTTCCAATTTTCTGTGAAGCTGAACATCTCTCCAAAAAGCCACATTTTTCTCAAATAAATCAAAGTGCACGCTTCATGTTGATTTTATGAACTTTACATGGTTCAGAATAAGTGAGACTACACTCCCAACCTGAACTGAACAACTTTGCAAACCAAAATGGCCGCTTGAAAGCAGAGATGCAACACCTGTTGAGAAATCGGCACCACAGTTTTACAGGCATTATCCTGTCTTGTGTTCTGTGTGGTGGGGAACTAATACGATCCTTCACACCACATTTATGTGCCTCTGAGCTGCTCGTTTCTTGTGCTGAAGGAAAAAAAAAAAGGAACTACAGTATAGCTGCATGATTATGTAACCACATTCCTTCACAAAAAGTCCATCTTTCTTAACACCTTAAGACATTGCAAGGCAAAAACGAAGCATGAAATCTAACTTCTTTTTCTTTTCTTTTAATACAGAACCCTTTCCTAGTTTTGGAGCACATTCACAGCTTGTCTCCAGGCTCATCATTCTGGTGCTGCATTTTACCTCCAAGATCATGGTGACTGTAAAAGGCTTGGGAGGTGGGGGGGGTGGGAGTGTGGGTGTGAGAGAGAGCCAGTGAAGTGAAGTTTTCTTTCTTTTTCCCCAAACGACCGCCAGAGGTGAATGCCGTTTCCCCACACGTTGTGTCGTTGAAGAGTGGCGGGCATGGAGGAGGAAGAAGAAGTCAGGGTGAACGGCTGTGGACGGAGAGGGTCGGAGTGGGGTCACATCGCCCTGCTGGATAAGACCAAGGAGTTCTTTCAGACCTGCGACGTGGAGGGGAAAGGCTTCATCACCCGCACCGATATGAGGGTGTGTTTCTGCGAACGTAAAAAAGTTAAATCTCTTTAAAAAAAAATATACAGATAAAGTCTATCAGAAGTTAGTTAGCAAATCGATTATAATGACAATATCTGGGTAAGTATTCGTACTCCTTTACCATTTTTGTTTGGTGTGTCTCCTGTAAATAGGATTTTTAATGCTGAGTTTAAAATGCACCCAACTTGAGTCTTTTTGGTGAATATGGAACTTCTGAAGTCAATTGGTTATTTAGTGGAGTTGGGGGGGAGCAGAAAGTGGAGATGAAAACACTTAAAGTTTTCATTTGTAACACGATTTTCCAATCCGTCTTCCACTTTGTGCATGTCCGTCACTTAAAACCTCAGAATACAATACACTGAAGTTTGTAGCCGCGACACGACGATGTGAAGAAGGTTTGAGGGGTGTGAACACAAATCGTTGGAAAGATTGTTTCTCTAGGATGAAAAAACCAAAATGTGAACAATCTGTGGATGCCTTTAAAGCTCTGCAGAGATGAACAATAGGTGATGCGTTCACGCTTTTATCGGCGACACAATTTAGTCTCCTCATTGGCATTAATAATGGCGAATAACGAACAGGAAACACTCGGTGGCACCCCATCTGGCTGTGTTCTGGATTCTTTTTTTTTTTTCCCCATTTATAATGATTGAGGGGGAACACGTTGCCCTCTCAGTGCACCCAAACAGCCGTAGAAGTGCTGGAGGAGTACCACCGGCGAAAAGCTTTATGCGCATCATAAAGCTCACTCACACACCTACCTTAACGAAGACGCAGGAACATTACCTAGAATAGCTGTGAAAGAGCTGCGTTCTCAGGCGATTCTGCCTGGATCTTCAAGCGTCGAAAGTCCCTGGGAACAGATTGAAATGCCTCTAATGTCACTTTACAACATCCTCAGGAAGGAACAGTTTCTGGTAGAGCTCACCTCCAGCATTTTAAAAGTCCCGTCTGTTTACATTGTTCTCCCAACAGAGGCTCCACAGAGAGCTGCCCCTATCTGCCGAGGAGCTCCAGGATGTGTTTGACTCCCTGGATACGGACCGTGCCGGTTACCTCACGCTGGAGGCCTTTTCCTCCAGATTCAGTACGTTTCCTCTCCTTCAACAAACTTCCTTTCTGCTTCAGAGAGATCCTGTTTGGCATTCACAGCTTAGAGTCCTATCAGAGCTGAAGGAGATGAATAAACCTTACTGCCAAGTTGACATCGAGCAACGAAATGTGTCTCTTACTGTTGTTTTTATGGGAAATATGCATAAAAATTCATTAGTGTTTTTTTTGTTTGTTTGTTTGTTTGTTTGTTTGTTTTGAGGCGTGTAATTGTTTACAGAGGGGCAAAGGAAAAACTGCGCTGCCCGCAAGTGAAAATGGCCCGAAAATGTTATGTTGGATTGTCTGTTCATTCTGGAGTTCAGAATGTGTTTAAAAAGCGTGAACTCAATCCAGCAAAGCATATGTTTGAAAGCCATTAGGAGGGTGTTGAAGCGTGGAGATGTGTGGGGAGAGTGGATTTTAAATAAGCCGTGGTGAACCCGATTCAGTTAAACCCTGAAACTGAATGACAATCGGCTTTTACACCAGAGAAGTTTGGAACGATCCGCAGATCTTCAACAGCAGATCCCCGAAGGACGCGTTTCAGAAATGGATCACCCACACACTCGCATACTGGAGTGCATCCCGGTGCGTTCAAACTTTGAAACTTGTTTGGGTGTACTTTTCAGGTCAGTTCCTGCACGGTCGGAGAATCTCTGTCACAGATGACCAGACTCGGGCCCTGGGGCCCGTCCTGAAGGCTAAGGAGGCTCTTTACCAGAGTCAGTGGGAAGCCAGGCTGTCGGGGGTAGAGGACGAAGAAGAGAGACACTTCTGCATGCTGCTGGAAAGTCTCGGAGCCAGCAATGTGTTCGAGGAGTAAGCTTTGTCCACCTTTGTCTTGTTGCTGCTTTGCATTTATTAACGAAGCCCATCATCGTCCAAATGCATTTAGCAAATCCCTGCTCCCCAGTCCAGGTGAGGTGCGCAACCTTTGGGCCCAGCTCAGGCGAGACGAGCCTCACCTTCTGTCCAACTTTGAGGAATTTCTGGCCAGGGTAACATACCAAATCAAAGAGGCCCATCAGGAAAAGAAGGAGATGGAAAGTGCCTTACAGAGGTAAGAAAATCCTTTTCTTTTTTTCTTTTTTTTATACGAGGCTTTTTCAAGGAAATTGAAGGGAAAGGAACACGTTTTATACACCATATTCTGTTACTTCCCTCTCATTTAAAATCCACTGATTATTAGTTTGGGTTTACAAGTAATTCCATATCTGTGTCAATTCACCTACAATCGATTTATGACTGATGGTAGTGCAAGAAAGCATTGGTATTCCTGATCGTGTAGTGAAAACAAAATAATAATCGCTCTGTTCTCTCCTTCCCTCCTCTGTTTAGCAGAACAAAATGTTCTCTGGGTGAGTAGGGGGATTATGTAAAATTGCAGTTGTTTTTCCAAACAGAGCCAGCATCAACTGTGTATAGAATTTCTCATGGCACCAGATGGTACACTGCAGCTTTTCTCCTTTACACTTCGCTAATTGGCTGTTTAGAGTCTAGGTTGGGGTTTTTTTCCCCCCCAAAGGGGCGCAAATTTCTGTAAATCAGTCTGTAAGTGTGTCGACATAATTATTAATACCCATCAAGCAGAGACTAGAGAGTGGTCTGTTTGTTTTTGTTTTTGTGATCCAATCAAAATGACTATAGTTATCTCTTCATTCCAGGAAGACGGCGACGCATGACAGCGAGATCCGCCACTTGTACGAAGAGATGGAGGCGCAGATCAAAAATGAAAGGGATCGACTTGTGCTGCAGGTGCAGGAGCTCAAATACAGAGAAGTAAACTGTCAAACCTGCTTCTCTGTTGGTAGCATGAAAAAAAAAAATGGAGAAATGATTTCCTGTTCAGCATACCTTGTTTTTATAAACTTTAGGTTTTTTTTTTTCTTTAAAGAAGTATCTCCAACTAATATGAAGACTATTTGTGATCCTTGTAAGAGATTTTCAAAATCATCATCTTCCTGAATTTGAAAATGGATACAAAAATCAATTAAAAAAAAAAAAAAAAAATTATTGGCGCATATCTTTGAGGTTGGGTTTTTTATGTTTAGCTTTTACCTACTTGTGACCTCCGAGCGTTTCTAATCCGACCTGCAGGACTCGGAGCGCCTTCAGGTGCGCAGCCAGGAGCTGGAGCACCAGCTGTTCTCCAAAGAGCGAGAGCTGGAGCAGCTCTTCCAGAAACAGAAACGGGTACGTCGATGCACGCTGCACCTTGCACGTTAATCCCCGGCAAGCCTAGTTACAGTGCTGGACACCTGGAGGACCGGAGACTGCGTCTTATTTCATAATAAACACAGCTGCTGCCACAATAAAAGGAAAATGCCTCCTGTTGGCAAGCAGTTGTGGCCGTTTCTCCACATTTGCTCTAATTGTGGCACCTTCAGATGGGACCGCTGCCAGGACTGTGATGTCATTGGACTTATTCAAAGGGTTTTGTTCTTAATTGATAGGAAAACATTAGCCACAGAAAGCTGTTTGAGATCTCTCCTGCTGTGTCCTACGAACTCTGCCATGCTATAGGATATTTGACTGACTCAGGATTTGACTCTTTCTTTATTCTGGTCCAATTACATAGGTAGCCTGCTGAACCGTAATGGCATACAAATCAAGAATTGGTCTTTGATAAATACAATTTAAATATTATTCTGCATTTAAAAGCAAAAGGCAGACAAAACCATATCTATGCTCCATGTTTAGCTGCAGATACTTGTCTGGGTAATTAGGAAAAACAAAAACACTTTCTTTTTTTTTCTTTTTTTTTTTGGCAGTTAGAGCTCCAGTGCCATGAGCTGAATAGCGAGAGGCAGGAGAGCCACGTGGAGAATGTCAAGCTGAAAACGACCAACGAGGAGCTGTCCAGAGCGCTGGAGAGCACCAGCCTGGAGCTCTCTCTGGCTCAGGAGCACCTGGCTCTGCTGCAGGAGCAGGCGGCCAGGCTGCATCAGGAGAAAGAGATGTAGGTAGAAACTCTTTATTCTCCAAGGTTGAACTCTCGTTGTTGGTTTGATTTATTTTCTTTCTGACTGAGAAGTCTGTGGTGATGTTCGTCCCGTTTAAGGGAAATGTACAGAATAACCGAGGGCCTCCAGAGGGAGAAGCAGTGCCTCATGAAGCAGCTCGACCTCCTCAGGTGAGACCGGCGGTTTCCCCAAATCCGGCTCTTGGTCTCTTTCCTTTAAATGTATGAGACTTGACTAGATAAAAGCAACCATGTTCGTTCCAGAGAGGTGAACAAACACTTGAAGGATGAGCGAGACATATTCTGCGCCGTTGTAAGTTCTTTATCAATATATTTGCAAAACCACACCGATTGGAGATAAACTTAAGTAACCTGTTTTGTTTTTTTAAAAAAAAAAAAAAAAAAGCCACGAACCTCACTCAGAAAAAAGCAGAAGCAGACGGAGGGCCTCGCTGACTTATTTGATGACGAAAGTCAACCAGCAAAAAGGTAATTCATTTGTCGTCATATTTACTACTGTGAGAAAACTTTTGGGATCATTTTCTATGCTAGCAAGAATATACAGAATTTTGTGAAGTAAAAAAAAAAAAATAATATTCATGCAGAACTTGCAAAACGTGAAACATTTCCACATTTTTGTTGCATTACATGTACAAACCTGATTTTCAATTACTGGGGTCGTGTGTGGGGAAACCATGACAAAGTACATTTTACACGTTCACATTACATTTTCCTTCTCCTTTAAAATTACACATGACAATAAAAAGATTGAAGTTTGTTCTTGTGTAGTGTGAGTTTGTAGTTGGGGATGCTCTGTAAAAGTGAGGAAAAACAGAGGAAAACTGGTTTGATCAGTTTAGATAAAACATTTTTTTCAATATGCAGATCAGAAGCATTCTAGGGATTTTGGCCTGCAGATATCTGTGCCAGTCATCTCAGTGTGTCTTCTGTTTCTCCTCTGTTCCTAAAGAGACCCTCTGCTGGTGGAAGGGTCCTTCCAGTCTCTGGAGGCCTTGCCCATAGAGCACCTTCAAATCGTGTTTGTTGCTTCCTCCTCCTGTAGTGAAGACGACGACGCCCCCGCAGCGTCGACCGCCCGCACCGCTGCACGTCGGCAGCGACCTGCTGCGAAGAAAGCCTCAACCTTAGCCAACGGTATCGTCAGCCCAGGCCCAGCCAGAGTTCAAGACGTGAAGCCAAAGCCCAGAAGGACGTCGGCTGAAAACGCAGCCGACAGGAAAGTGGTGGTGAAAACCAGAGAGAGCTCAAACAGAGGAGAGTCCGAGAGGAAGACGAGTGAAGAGGACGAGGACGTGCTCGGTGAGCCGACAGACGGCTGGCCGCTTCGCAGGGTCATCTCGATTGAGGAAGACCACCTGCCGCACCTTCTTCAAGGCGGACCCCAGCCGTTACTGCACCAGCTCAGGGAGGAAGAAGATGATTATGAAGAGGAAGCTCATAGCGAGGCTGAAACCAGTGCTGTCACAAGTCCTGATCTCAGTGCGACGCCTCTTTCGAGACTCGCCACTGTTCCTACCGGATCTTCTTCTACTAAAAAATCCCAAGTGAAGAAGACTCCAGTGTCTCCACGATGCCAGCCTGTCGGGAAGGAGGCCAAACCAGTGAGTCTACTGCTTCAGTTTGTCTCAAACGAGTCATTACGAGTTTTAGTTTGCGCAACAAATACAACACATTTTTCTTATCCCCAGAAAGCAAAGGAAAGCGCCGTGTTCGCCCCGGATCGTCTGTTTAAGGTCGTCCTGGTCGGGAACTCCAGTGTAGGCAAGACGTCCTTGCTGCGCTCCTTTTGTGAGGGCCGTTTCCACCCGTCCACAACGGCTACTGTGGGTGAGAAGAAAGACATTAATGCTGCGACCATGAAACAAACAGAAGTCGTGTGCTTATAGACGTTAACAAAGAAGATCTGAGGGTGAATAAGTATCACATGGAAGGGCTTATGAAGTCACACTGCCTATCTTGGAGCCCCGACTCACATTGTACAGGAGATTAAGTGACTCCTTGTGAATTTTTTTAAGCCTGCTTTCATCCTTCACCCTCAGTTATCCTCATTCCCTCTCTTTTCTCTGGTACAAGTCACTCGAAGGTCCTCTGGTGGCCGTTCTTGAAAAGAATCTTTTGTAAATCAAAGCATATGCAATGCTGCTCACATTTCTTAGCATCCCTTGTTTAAAAAAAAAAAAACACACACAAAATAACTCCATGCTGTACATGGCCTGCATTTGTATAGTGCTTTTTCCAAGTCTGAGGACTCCAAAGCAATTTACACTTTACATTCAGTCAATCGTTTACACATTCAAATTGTTTTATTTGCTTTTTTTTAACAAGCTCAGTTGTTGGTATCCCAATCAGTCCTTTATATCGAGGTAATTGTGGCCTTTTTTAAAATACTTTTTATAGGTGATCAGAAATTCTAAAATAAACCCATCTAAATGATAAAAGGTTGTTGTTTTTTTTTTTTTTATCAGATCAGACATTGATCTAACGGTAAACAAAAGATAAATACGTGGAAAGGCAGATATTTCCGACGTTCTGGTATTGTGGGGATCTGTGATGCTGTGATCCAAAACAAATCATGTCGTTATAGGTAAGACTAAATTCTGATCTATCATCAAAAGGGACCTGCGAAATATACAGCAAGATGATCAATTTTTTATTTCCCAGCTGGTACAAAAAAACAATCTTAGTATGATTTTTGTTTTTCCTCCTCTAACATAATTGGAAGTGTAATAAAAATTGTATTTTACTGAAGATTTTCAGTGTGAGATTAAGCTGCTGCACTAGGAGATGAATATGTTTTACTGCTTTACTCTTCAACTAGCCGTGCCAATAAGTGCGGCCAGCACTGCGTGCTCTCTTATGTAACTGGTACATCAGTGTAATATTTTAATATGGAATAAATGCTAAAGCTTTTTCTCACTAGGCATCGACTACAGCGTGAAGACGTTGACACTGGACAATATGCAAATAGCAATGCAGCTTTGGGACACTGCAGGACAGGAGAGGTGAGTTCATTTTCAGATTGTAAGTATCTGTCATAGACGCTTAAACCATCAGCTAGTTAACTTAAATGCTAATAGTGCTACTAATGAACGGCTGCATCCCCCAAGCAAATGATTGTGAGACACTGTAGATTTTCGGTGTAAACGTCAAGCGCCGTGTTTTATATCCAACCTAGTTTGCTCCAACCTTTACCCAGGTTCCGCAGCATGACCAAGCAGTTCTTTCGCAAGGCCGATGGTGTGGTGTTACTGTATGATGTCACGGTGGCGGAGAGCTTCGCAGCTGTCAGACCCTGGCTTCTGAACGTCCAGGTGGGGAATTTAACCCGGGAAGCTTTATGCAACCGGCTGTTCCAAGTTGTTTTCAGGTCTACGTTTGTTCTTCTTTCGATTTCTCAATGACTTTTAGGACACATGGTTTACTGTACTTACTCCAGGGGCCTAAACATGAACGATAAGTCAGGAAAACCCGCGAAAGCATTGGACTTTGTTGAATTTAAAATAAATTTAGGACTTCAAAAAATGTCCAGAAAAAATAAAAAAAAAGACTTCACATGTTGAAGTTCTTTAAAGTACATTCACTATATTCACTATAGCTTTGAAACAAACAAACAAACAAACAAAAAAAAGTCTGTCATTTTGGAAATTTTTAGGTATTTATAACCAAATGGGAGTGAGTAGCCCTTAAATTATTGTTTCTCACCATACAACACAAACTTGCTCATTAATCTTTTACTTAAAAGATCTGAGCACCATCAAAGCTATTCTTGTGTCCTCATAACCCAATCTATAACAAATTTATTTGTTTATATTCTGATGTGGAAAAAAGGGGATTCTTGTGGTCTGATAACCACCGAGATTAATATTTAAAAACAATATTTTTTTTTTGGCCCAATTAAGTTACTTAAAACAGAGAACGCTATAGTTAGAATAATGTTATTTACTGTTATTACATGTATTTTAATCAAATTGAATTAAAGTACATATTGTGCAAAATGTTACAGTGTAGCAAGCTTATCAAATGCTAGCAGCAGTTATTTACTCATGCTGTCTGCTCCTGCAGCCCGAATTCAGTCAGCTGCTTAAAACACATGCTGGCATTATTTTCAACATTTTCAAACGGCCTCACCAACTTCCACTGCTGCTTCCACCTCAAGCTTTGATTAAATCTAGTCCATCTCACAGAAATGCAGTGCGTAAGCTAGTGGCGCCCTTTTTTTTTTTATTTTCCCAGGAGGCAGCAGGTGAGAGCATCCCCATTCTCCTGCTGGGCAACAAAATGGACATGACAAGAGAGAGGGAGGTGTCTTTTAAAGATGCAGAGCAACTAGCTTCTGTAAGTTTACATGTGCCTCCAGGATAATACACGTTCTAACTTCTTCTTACTTGTAAAGAAACAATCAGTGTAATAAAATTCTGCTTTGTCTCTATGTGGAAAAAGAAACACGTCACATGGTTTCACATCCTTTTTTTTTTTTTTTTTTTGCTCATCTTTATTAGGAAAACAAGGTGATGTTCTTTGAGGTCAGCACCTACACCGGCAAAAATGTGACCGAGTCCCTGACTCACCTGGCCAGGTAAGACAGTAACTTTGAAACACCTTAGTGATAAATCCAGTTGCTCAGGAGAAGCTGGAGTGAAAATGGGGGTGATATGGCACTGTTGACTCATTCTCTCTTCCTGCTCTGTGTGTTTTTAGGATTTTAATGGAGCAGGAGGACACGGTAAGAGACACAACAGTCAGCCTCAGTGCTCAGCCCATTAAGAAGAAAGCCTGCTGCAAGTGAAGACACCCATCCTTGCAAAAACAAGGACAGATTGAATTTCTGACAGCAGCAATTTACAGAGTCCTACATCGGATTCTGACAGTTGCACAAAAGCAAAAAAAAAAAAAAGAGTAAATTAGATGTTGAACTGCTGTAGAAACCTCACTTTAAAAGGGTTTCTTTCAAAAAAACTATTTTTATTTCAGCGAGAAAAAAAAACATAAAAATGTAGGTGTGAAGAACTGTATTTCTTGAAGAAAAAACTGGTGAAATACTGAAGCTCCAAGAGTGTCTACCGTAATGAAAAACATGTAAATAACATGTTAAAAAACATGTTAATCACAATAGTGCAATGTCTGAGATTTAGAAAGTATCTAATTGTAAATTAGTTGGTAATATGTGTGATAAAAAAAAAAAATCACCCTGAAAACCTTTATTAATGATATGTTCTCTTTTTGATGCATCTTCTGCTGAAAAAAATAGAAATAAAAAAAAAATAGTGGGAGAAAACGGAAAGAGAAACCGCACACATTTTATTTTATTTCACATTTTATTCATCATCACATCCAACGTTGTGTCTTATTCAATTTTCGTGGGTCTTCCTATTTTTCAAAAGAATGACCCAAGACATATTGCATCAGTGTTTCTTTGTTGTCTTAGACATTTTCCTGCGTTTTTTTTTTTTTTTTTTTTTCTGAAGCCTAAACACATTTTGTTCTGAGTTGGTGACAATAAAAGAAATATGTGAAGCAGCATTTTCTATATCTCTGGAATTGATGGCCAACGCCTGCTCCCCCATGCCCCCGCCGCCCCTCACTCCACAACCCAAAAACCACAAACAGGAAATGATGACTCATCTTACTTTCTATGCAAAACAACAACAGAGCCTGTCTGTGGAGTCCCATGCAAATCCAGTCTCCTCGTTTACAAATCACACCCAAGGTTATGGCATTTAAAAATAATAATTTAAAAAAGGTAAAAACTTTCTACACAGGCACAAATTTCTGGATTTTACTTTTTTTTTTTCCAGTTTTAGTCTTACGTTCAATTTGACATTATTACTATTTTTGACAATGCAACATCTCATGTTAGTTTTTAATGAACTAAATATGTGGTGACGTTGACTTGAGGATAAAGGGGCCAGTAAGCATATCATTTCCCAGTCATTGTTACAATCCATAGATCTTGATTTAAACATTTGCTTTGAGTTTAAATTACTTGCTTTTATTATTATTATCTGAAACCACAGAGGTGGTAGAGACTGCTTTATACGGTAAGATCCTGTTAGATTCTGAAATCACGTTTGACGTTTCCAATTTGCACACGGTAAATAATCATTCCTAAGCTTTTTGTCTCATTAAGAAAAAAAAAAAATCAAAGAATCTCTTAAGAACGAGGCAAAAGTCATGTTTTTTGTACGCCGTTACATTCAACAATGGGGTTGCATTATTTTTACGATTGCTGTCAGAAGTTTACATACGCTTATCTTTCGAATTAATGTCATGCTCATTTGGCGCTTTTAACGAATCATGTTAAAAGCACCACAGGTTGTGTCGAGGATAGCTAGATCGACATTTTTTTGTTGTTGTCGTTTTTAAACAATAAAAATTTGGTCCACAAGTTTAGATTTGCGCTGGGTCAAAATTATACATGCGGGTTCAAACACACGTCCATCATTTGGATACATGTGTCATCACAAGTTGCAGAGAAACGGCAACTCCACTATGGTAAACATCGACAAGCTCGTGGCATCACTTTGTCTGAATATTTCAACAATTTTCTTAACGGGTAGACCCAGCTTTTATTTGTTGTTTTTCAGATATTTCAAATCATTCAAACAAAGGATCTGTATACGCAATGGCCGTATGTAAACTTCTGACCGGCTCTATCTGTGACGACGCTGAGAAGATTCGACGCTCATCCTGAGTGCATCGCTTCCATGCAGACTTGACGGCATCCAGTAAAGATACCCGTTTGCCTCCCACCCTGATCAGCTGGACCGCTTCCTGGACAGCCTTCGTCCTCCAGCTTTGTCCAGGGGGGGGGGGGTTGCCTCGGGGCGGACCTGCGCCGGTGCCTCTGCTTGCTGCTAGCGCATTTTATAGTCGTGAGAAATGGCAGCTTCACATAGTTGTCCTTTAAAATCTAGCTCAAGGGTGAACTCCAGGTCGCGCTGCAAAAAAATGTGAAGTGAAATTACTTGAAGACAAAGCAAAACTCCCACACACACACACACACACACACACACGAGTAAAAGCATAGAAGCTGACTCAAATGCAATGAGCTAAATGACATCTAGACTCATTCATTTTTCAATTAACACAACATAAAATTGTACAAGCCATTAATTAAAAGACATTGGCCTGGAATATATATATATACATTTATATATTGTCAGAGTTGACAAGATGGGTAAAGCTAAAAAAAAAAAACACTTTTAAAGTCTGCACACTGTGAAACATCAGAGCTTTAGAAGGGCCCAATCAAAGTCCAGACATAAATACAAATGAGAATCTGTAGCGAAATTGTTTGGAATAGACCTTTAATCCCATCCGACTGAGCTTGAGCTAAGAAATATTAAATCTCTAGAGGCGAAAAGCAAATACTTCAAGTTCTTCTACTCCACAAATAATAAGTTCTATATGTAAATTATTGTAGCGTTCTATAAGGACCTGAGTAACATCAGCGCTTTTGAGTCTTACCACGTTCTTTTCATTGGGTCTAACGGTGATGCTGCCAAATATCTCTTCTCCTTTCTTGACAGTTAAGTAGTCCTCTAAATAAAACACAGTCTGCTTCCAGTGTGTGCTGGGAGCATCTGGAGCTGAGGAAGAAAAGGGAAAAAATGTAACTCAGAAAAAAAAAAAAATGAAATGAGGAAAGAAAACAGGGGAAAGAAATTTGACTGGTTAACTTATTGAAAGAAGGCAAGGAAGACCGAGAGGGGGATATTGTCTTGAGGGAAGTAAGGGTACGAAGAAATTGCACACCGGTTCTGGTGAGCTCTAAACTGCCTTGGGCCTGTATACATGGAAATTTTTCTTTTCTTTTTTTAAAGCATACTGGCTGACATCCACTCACCCAGTGGGAGAAACATAAAGGTGGAGAGGAGAGAACTCCTTCAGTGATGCTCTGCCTCGGCCCCAACAGACACAGCCAAACATAGAACCTCCTCTACACGACATTATGTAAGCAACTGGTACGTGAATGTATTAAAACAGGCTTACATAACGGCTTACGCAGAGTCGAGTGGTGATTCCGCCGGCAGCAAACACTAGTTTGATTTGCGTAACTTCAGCAGAGCGTGGCCAGGAAGCGGGGAAGGTGAAGCGATTAGCGAAACTGCTGCAAGGCGGTGGTTCGGAACGTGCAAGTAACAGGTTGATGATTTCTGGCGAAACCTGCTGAAGGTATTGTCACCAGGTAGCATGTAGGAGTACGCGTAAAGCTGAAAACCAGGGGTTTCTGTCATCAACACATGTTTGGAAGATGATGCAAGTTCCCTTTGTGTTATTTTTTTTAAAGGAGGTTTGGTGAAGTGGAGGAACTTGTTGGCGTAATTTAGCCAATGATACTTAAATGCCCTTGTATCTTCGTATTTAGTTTTTGGTTTAAAAAGAAAAAAAAAAAATCAGTCGATATTTGGCAATTAAACGTATGTTAAGGATGTGTTTTTATTTTGCCACATAATCTCACATTACATTTTTTTTTTGAAAATTCCAGTGTTTAATTTGAGTGAATTCATTTGATGAGAAAAAATAAAATAAAATATGCATTTTTTTTTTTTGTTCAAATAAAGTAATAGTTAAATTAATGGTGCAATAATTGCTTCTCGCATAATTTTAGGTTCCACAGTTTAGTGTAAAATTACTTAAATGTGTGTTCAAATAATCAGAGTTTTTAACCAGCTCTATAGATATTGCTCCATAAAAATCAGTGGGTGGGGCTAAAACTAGTCAAGCCAATTTGATCTTATAGAATATTTAACATGTGAAGACTTCAGATTTTATGACATCTTTATTTCCAACATGACAAATGCATATTGGAACGAGTTTGTTCCAGTCTCACCGGTGGAGAAGCCTGTCTTTTTGTGACATTTGGTGAACTCCATATTGAAATAAGTGACCAAAGCGTGAACGTAATCGTTGCGCTGGATCTGCAGGCAGAAAGCCGAGGTGAAGGACAGGTCCTCCGGCTTCACAGTGTAGATGTCCACCTCCTTGAAAACACACACAGAAACCATATTTGCAGTATTAAAAAAATAATAATAATAAATAAACTGCCTGCCCCCGTCGTTTTCGACCGATTCGGTCGATGCTGGAGCAAGTGGGACGCAAGACGCCAGCGCTGCGCCGCCTCCTCTCGCACATGCGGCGCGCGTGAACGTGCCAGAGCTGCGTCGACATTCACCACGATTTTTGGTTCATGTGCGAATTTGTTGCGCGCGAAAAGCCCACAGGTTGAATCACGGCTGGATTATCAAGCATGTTCGCACTACACATGCTGTGTGGGCGTCCTCCCTTGAGTCCTCTTGGAAGGGAGGTTTTCTGGGGCTGTGTGTGTTATATTCAAGTCCTGCCTTGTGGCTGGCGTTGCCTCAGAGACATCTTGGACTTTTCGGCAACCTGCTGCACCATCTCAGCGGGGCCCCGAAATAGAGAAAGAGCAGTTGACGTCCCTCCTTTGCATGGCAGATAATGAGTTACGTGATTTTTTTTTTTTTTTTGTACACTGAGACCTGTTCATTCCGCCCAAGCAGCTTTACATCAGCATGACAGATTGTGATTTAACACCTTTGTCCTCTCCAGTAATACCAGGACCGTATCTTTATGCAGTAAAATGGGGGAGGTGAGGAAAAAAAAAAACATGGGAGTGACTTTGTAATTTAAGCCTGTGAAGAATGACTGACAGCACAAATTAGGATAGTGTGAGATGGGAGGGAGATATGCAGCTGAGCTCTGGATTTACACGCATGGGGCTCTGCAAAAGTATTCATACCACTTAAACTTCTCCGCATTTTCGTCACGTTAAACCGCACGCTTCAACTGTTTAATTGGGAATAAAAGTGGCGGGCCAACTCAAACTCTGTGAAGCAGAAGTGGTTTTCAAAATCGTTGACGAGGAAATGTCTGGAAAGTGGGTGCGTATATGCTGTGCTTTTCTCCCTCTCCATCCTTGGAGTCAACACTTTATGGAACCTCTTTTTGCTGCTGACGCAGTCTTTTGTCACACAACCTTTACAATTAAAAGGCCAGCCACTTTTTGCAAAAAATAATGTACACTCACTCAGACTGGATAGACGGCATCTGTGACCAGCACCGGTCAAGTCTTGTATTTATGCAACTTAACTCGCATGAATACTTTCTAGAGACGACGTATTCAGGATGATGGACTCTTTCTTAGTTTTCTGCCACACACACAGCAGTGTTTTGCCTCAGCAGTAAATGTTGTCGTCCAAATTGCTTTTGGGAAACTTTAAAGAGCATTTCTTTTAAGTTTTCTTTCTTACATTGCTTTCATTGAACCACTCTTCAATAAGAGTCAACTTTGCGTGGTGCGCAACTAATTGCTGACCTCTGTGTATCTCCTCCAGAGATATCACTGTTCAAATGAAGGACTGAACGGTACTTTGTGAGATGTTTGAGGCTCAGTGTACTGTTTTATGACTTAATCCAGCTTTAGACTTTATTCCCCGAGTCGTCTGAGATGATTCTTGGTCTGCATGATGCTTTGTTCTCTGACAAAACTCTGAGGCCTTTACAGAACAGCCCGATTTATGCTAATCATAACTGACGGACTTCTAATAATTCCTTACCTCAGATTTTATTTGGGAGCATCAGAGTTAAAGATACTTTGTTTGACATAAAAAAAAAAAAATGCAGTTTTCTTTTCGCCTCATGTTGATCTGTAACATGAGTTTTTAAAAATAAAGACAGTGTTGGAGGAGCAAGACAGAGAGGCTAAGAAGACAAAAGCACTGGATAATCCAAATCGAAGAAGAAGAAAAAAATAGATGGTGCAAAGCAGATGAAAGAAGGCAATAAAAGAGGAAGCTTTGATAGAAGCTATAGTGGACAAACAACAACAAAAAAACTATCAATCTCTCTGAATGCTCTCATCTTCTCTTCATTTGGGAGATGAAAGACAAGCCAGCGTTGTATCCTGGAGGAAGGAAACAGACCTGCAGTCTATTACAACTTGCCAGAAAGCTCCATTATGTACTAGAAAATAGCCTCGGCAGACGGCAGGCGCTCAGAGATGCTGGAAGTGATATCTGTCGGTGAATTTCCAGAATTTGAGCACATAAAAGATACCACCTGGATGTGTGCCAGAATAATAGTTGGGGGGGGGTTTGTGTGTGTGTGTGTGTTTGTGTGTTGTTGTTTTTTTTGTCAACGTGTGACAGAATTTGACTTGAAAGACTAAACAATATGCCCAGCGACTCTTTCTCGGAAGCGTTGCATAGACGCACCTACCTTTATGAGACAGGCGTTAGTCACCACCTGCTTTGGATCGACCACATCCACCAGAGGCTCTTTGATGGCCACGTTGCGAATGCAGCTCATGTCAAACCCATACACGTTTTCCCACCCTGCATAAAAAAAAGAATAAAAAAAATTTTTTACATACATTTTATTATTATTTATAATTTTTTTGCGCGTTCAATGCATGCTTGTATTGCTTAGTTCTACTGGTTCCTGCTCTAAGCCTTTCAGCCCAGATCAGTTTTTCTGTCTATCTAAGCTCAGAGTGAAGAAAGAAAGAAAAAAAAAACATCATTAAAATAAACTCCAGCCTCCTCCAGTATGTCTGGCAGCCTTGTTTTTTATTATAATTTGGACTGAAAATACACCAAACAACCTTTCCCTCCTCCAGTCCCTCTGTCCCTCCACTCCACCTCATTTTGTCAGGAGGCCAGACGCTGAGAACGTGTGGCTGAGGAACGCAACACCAACGCGTAAGCTACTAAAAATAACAATCTGAAGCTTTCTCTATTCTTTTGGGATTTGCGTGAAACGACTGCGCCTCGATTTTTTTGATGTTTTTAGATGTAATAAAAGTGGGCCACCTGTGCGGCGGATGGAAAACTCTGCAGGAGTTATCCAGCGTCGACGCCAGATTGCGTGGCACCTTTTTAAAATGAGCGCTTTGATCTTGACCACAGGTTTAAGCCCGGACCTCTGACTGCGGCAGCTATTTGAGCACATTCAGAGGGTGGGCGCTCTGCGGGACACTGAGGACTAATCTCCAAAAGGATTTCTAACCCCAGGCGGCATGAATTTGCCAATGCAATCAATATCTGTTTGTTCATTTCAACAATGTAATTCAAAATGCGATTCATTCCGTGGAAATTATGTATTTTAAATGTTTACTTCCGTTAATGGCTTGCGGTTAATGAAACCTCGACACCCGGATTCTCAGATTATGAAAAGGGATCGGGAATCAGGGTAATTCGGATTTAATTTCCATTGAAGGACTTTGACTCCTGCTCACATAACCAAAAGGTACAAATACCAGCTTTAAGAACCATTGTATAACTTTGCTTAGTTGGCCAAATGACAAGTCGTAGCAAAGGAAGACGAGAAACACAAGAGCCAACTATGTAGTAGAGCTAAAGGCTACTACGTAGCAACTTGATTTTCCTTATCAAGCAGAGCCACAGACTGTTTACATCCAATATTCTAATTTTCCCAAAACATTTTTACTGAACTGCATATTTGTGGGTGTAACTAATCTCAGTTTCATGTTTTGAAAAAAAAAAAAAAGAAAGATGTATAAAATGAACTTTTTGGCTTTTTATTAGTGTAAATGGGGTTCATCACATGTTCATGTGAGAAACATGGCTGTCCTATATTTTTCGCTACGTTCTTAACAGCTTCCTACACACCCGTAGCGTAGTGGACACTAAAAACAGGACACTTCTTGTGGGACTTAAATCCTACATTTCCAGGTGAAAGTACTTTGTCCTCTGCAATCCTCACGGTGGCCTTGTTTTGCTCCGTAGAACCTCAGGCGATCTGTTCTGAATAGACGCCTTTCCGATTATTTGCTACACAAAAAGACGTGACCTAATTCCAGTCACGCTGGAAAAAAAACAACAACAACAACAAAAAAACACTCCTGTTCTAGTTGAGTCTGAGTTGTGAAGGTGCCTTAAATTAAAACAGGAAGGAGTGATTTTCAACACAAGAAAAGGGACGAGTTAACCTGGAGCTCCAACATCGTATTTTCTCATAGTTTCACTATGATGCACTCCGCCAAATACTAAAATACAAACCTGTTCCTTTCCTTCACATTTTTTCCCCGTTTACTTGCTACACTGAGCCACGCTAATTGCTGCACACCCTGGGACATATTTTGTGTTCACGCTTGACAGCAAATGTTTTAAGTGTGGATTAGAACATGAATGCCATGAAATAGAAGTTATGTGTGCAACAAAGACAAAATGAAAACCACTTAAACTGATTCAAATACTAATTAACATTTTGTTTATGTTTTATCTTTTGTCACGAGTGCGTATTTACATTTTTAAGAGGATAAAATATTCTACCTTAAATTTACGAATGCCAAAGCTTCAGCTTTTTGCCAAATGCCAGAAAAAAATTATGTTTTTCAAAGTCAGACATTTACATACATGTAAGTATGAATCAGCTTTTATCATGGTAATTTCCATGGAAATGTCAAAGGTTTTGTGTATCTTTTTTTCTCCCCAGGCGGCTGGCACTCTGACTCCAATTGTATTTTTGCATATTTGTTTAAACGGGTGAGTGTGACACTCGACCACAGGATGACCCTGAGCTACGTTCACAGTTCTGCTCCCAATGCATTGCTTTTGATTTTCTCATGGTGTCACAACAGAAACGGAAGCGCTTGAGGCTTTGCCTGAAACTACACCCACAGCTGTGCCTCAAGTTGGTGATTGAAGCTCAAAAGAAAAAACATCCTACTTGTGTCTCCCAACTTGAAAGGCTGGGCAAACGCAGATTAGAGAGGTTCTGGTTCCTGACGTTTCCTATAAATGATTTTACTACGTGTAAAATCTTGTTCTGGTATTTAGCAAACAGAAATTATTTTGGTAGTCTTAACAGACTTTAAATAGGAGAAGTTATAGTTTGATTTATTGTCAGATGATAATACAGAATATGTAAGTAATATTGACATAGTTTAAGCTCGAGATAGGCTCCAAGAGACCAATATTTTTTTTCTTTATTGAGTCTCAGAGTTCTAAAGCGAAGACAATTCCCTCCTGCACTGACTTCGCCTCCATCAAAGTCATTCGTTTGCATAGCAACGGGGAGAATTAATCACATGGCCGTTAGCAAATCCTAAATAATTACTTACAATGAATCTTGAAATCCTTATACTGCCTGTCTTCAATGGCCACCACATAGAGAGCTGCTCGGTCCGGGAACATCAGGCCTCCGGGCTTCTGCACAAAAGACAGACTTCAGGTATCCAGAGAACAAACACAAAAGGCCATCCATCATTTTCATTGTTCGCACACCTGGCATGTAATCTAGGATCACATGTACCGGCTTTAAAGGCCTCCAGCTGTTACCGAGGCAGGCAACAAAACCACTCACGCATAACCCTCGGCACCTGGGCACGCACGCCACACGGCAAAAGCCCTCTACTTAATCGCCGTCTCGTCTCTTTATGTGTCAACGGCCTCGTTTGTCCGTTCGCGCGGGCGAACATGCCAACATGCAAAGCCTCGCGGTCAAGCATGCGCCACGATTGCGGTCGTACCAGCCACTTGTCCCTGGCGAAAATGACGGTGTTGAGCATGGACTCGTAGAAGAGACAGTAACCCATCCACTCGGAGACGATGATGTCCACCTTCTCCACGGGGAGCTCCACCTCCTCCACCTTGCCCTTGAAGATGGTAATGACTGCACCGTGAACAGAAACAAGGCAGCAGGAGACAAATTACTTCCACATTTCTTCATTCCCGTAATGCACATTAAGAGAGATTCGTGCTGGGTTTGTAGCCCGGGGTAAAATGGTTTTAATGTCTTGTTTTCTCATGCCTTTGATTCTTGCGTTACATATTTATAAAACCATATATTTTTGCAATTTTTATTAAGTAATAAAATAGCTATCAAGTCTTAGCAGTAGAGGAGTTGGTACTGTTTTTCCTCAGAATTTTTTAAAACGATATCCTTACCTCACAAGCAAAGTAGTTGACATGTCACAATTAAACAGCATTCACTGACTTTTGCTTAATATTTCAGGTGCAAAACTGCACTTTCTCCTGCCAGTCCACCATCTGCGTTGCACAGGGTGGGCTAACAATGGAAATAAACCCCTCTGAGGGAGCCAAGATTGATGCCAAAGACCGTGATTGTCAGACAACGGAAACAAACTGCCAGTTAGCCATCAAGAACGGTGACTAACACTGTCGAGCGTGACCGCAACGATGGAAATATGCAAACCATTTTCCACGCTCCTTCTAACCCCCCCAACGCCATTGCACAGTCCCGCGGCACAAACAGATGGGTATCTAAGCACTGGAAAATGGAAAATCACCTTTGACTCACCGTTGTGTAGGTGATTGGACTTGATAATCTTCTCTGAATATTCAGATATGCTTGAGCATTCGATCTGCAGGAACAAGTGCGAGATCACACACCGGGCATAAAACAACAGTCTGTTCTTGAAGCTGTCAAATGTTTCTTGAAGTGTTTACACAACGCGTGGGTATATGGTTTTAATGAGACATGCACACGTGGGAGACGCCGAGCTCTCTGCAGAACCCCTCTAGCTCCATCGCATTCGGCAGACATTCTATCCACAAACTTCTGGTTTATGTATTCAAATTCGAAGTGGTTGATAAAGTATAAATTGGTACACAGATGAATAAAACTGTGCGTTTCAAACCAATTTAGACAAATTTTATCTACCAGATCGCTTCTGACAAATTAGTTGCAGTGGATTTCATTGAGGGATCTCAATATAAAGAAACAATGCACTCCTCCATTTTCATTTTTAGCAAAAGAAAACTAGACATGTATTGAAGTGGATTCATAGATTTCCTTCTACTTCACTGTTGTTTACCATATTGTGTTTGACACTTAAAACTTCTAGAAAATGCACTGAATCTGGAGAAAAAAAATACATAAAAAGGTTTAATTTAGCAATTCCCCACAGATTTGTTTTGAAGCGAGCTAAGTTGCATTAATATTTTGTCATTTATATGAATGGTTCTTGCTTCTTATTTGGGCAGCATCCATCCATAGCAACACCAGGAAGGACGCCACATTTCGTCACGTCGGAGCAGCACAGTGACGCTTACATGCACCTCTTGCGGTAATACCGAATGGCAGAATTTAATCAAACTCCTCTAATCCATCTAAAAACTAATATTCTGTCTGCTACAAGATGTAACCATCGTTAAGTGTAATGAAGTTGATAAATCAAACCTGACAAAATGTACCTAACCGTCTGCCTCAGATAGAGTCCCTCCATAATAAACATCTGCGATCATTTAGTCGGTGCTTCGCATTGGGAAAGATTCACTCACAAAACGGCAAAGCAGGTCATAGGAAAACAAACTCTTACATTGATGTTGCGATATTCAGTTTATTTTCTCTAAATAGTTTCCAATAGGTTTTTTTTTTTTTTTTTGCAGTTTTAGCAAGTACGTCTAAAGTGTCTCGCAGAAATATCCACTTTGTCATATTACAGAATTAAATGGGATTCCACATGACCTTTTACTCTTGACAACCCAAAATCAAATTCAGCATCGTCATTTGCCTTCATAATTACTAAGTAACGTCTCCCTGTCGGTACTTTTTTAGCTTAAAGCGTCGTGAAGGCCAAGAAACACAGCAGACAGGTCAGCGATTAAGTTGTAGAAATGTTTAAAACTTGGTTAAGTTACAAAACCAAGCTTTGGAAATCGCTGCATGGTGTATGGGACAATTAAAGGCAGTTTGTAGCACTAGATCATTCTAAGACGACTCCAAAATGCATGGCACACTTTTTCTCGCATTCTCGTTTTATATTTAGACGAGAATTTGTCTTTTACCTTCCCCTTAATATTTAGCCTCAGATATATGATGTCACATGCTATTTAAATGTGTTTTATAACTTTGTATTTTTCTGTTTTTATGATGTACAGCACTTTGAACTGCCTTGTTGCTGACGTGTGCTGCTGTACAAATAAATTTGATTGAGAAATCTAAATGAAAATCTTAATTTAAATAGCTGCAATTGAACAGATACAATGTATACAATATTCTAGTATATCCTGTTTTTGTATACGATATTGTGTATCCTTCTAATTTAACACAGTATGTGGGTCTACACAGTAATGTGGACGACTGATCTTTGAATCATGGCCAATAACAGTTTCCGAAGCCGTTTTGAGTTTCGTGCTTCCTTGTCGGGATTTACCAAAAACGCGGTAAGTGTTGGATTGCGGCATCTGTTTGTGGACTGTAAGGTGGATCTATTCGCCTCACCCCGTACACGTGTTTGGCACCGGCGTTGGCAGCAAACATGGAGAGGATCCCTGTGCCGCTGCCAACATCCAGGACGATCTTATCCTTGAACACATGCTTGTTGTGGTACATGGCGTTGCGGTAGGTCAGCGTCCGCACCTCGTCCTTCAGCATCTCCTGTGTTGGAGATGATGATATTAACAGTAACATATGTTGACCACCCAAACAGCCTTTAGAACACCGAACCAACGACACGCTTCAAGGAATAGCTTGATTCTTACAAAACCAGACACAAGTTTGCATGTAAGCACATTATTTGCTTGTATGTGTGTGTGGAGACAGACAAACAAACAGAATCCAGGCCAGAAGCCTTGGTGACAGTCAGGGCGTCTTGAAATAGACAGGAGTACAACACAAAGCCTTTGGGGACTGCCTGATGTCTATCTCCCTAAGCTCATGCACAGATCCCACTTTCTTTCCTATCTTGCTTTGAACTCTTTAATCAGGACACACTCTTTGTCTGCAAGCACACGAAAAAGCTGACCCACATGCTAAATAAGGACACCATTTAAAGAAAAAAAGAAAACAGGAGGCGGGGGTCTATACGTCCCCAAACTTTCTCACCATATTTCCCTCACACATCAAGGTCATTAGTTAGGCTACTTCCCCTGTAGTGCACTGCAGATTATTGTGAGAGACAGGCAGAGATAGTTTTCACTTATGGAGTGCTGATAATGGACTATTATGCAGCCTCTGGGGGTCTTTCGTGCTAGTTAATAATGGAAAAGCCCTTTCTTTTTGTGAACCGAGACATGCTCCATCAAGACAGATATTTCAACGGCCCTCCAATATTCCTCATCATGTCACCGCTAATGCATATACCTCGGCAGCTGGTGGATATACAGGTGCGCTGTTGTAGATTTCTGTCGGATTTAAGATAACGTTTTGGATTATGAGGTTATGAAGTGCATTTTTGCGGGTGAATCAGGCAGTTGGTGTTTGATTTTCTGCTTACAGAAGCCATAAAAGGTTTGAACTCCCAGTGTCATTTGGCAACTGCCAAACTCAAGGTTTTCTGCAGACAAAATGCAGTCGTTTGTTTTCTAGACACAGAATATCTATACTCTGGAAGGAGCCTTCATTGCATTCCAACAGGATGACGCTGCCACCGCCTTGCTCCCAGATAGGGATGATTGTTTTAAGGTAATGTTAGTTTTGGACACTTTTCAGATTTATGCTTCAATTCCCTCCACTTTGCAATTATGCCCTGCTTCATGTTTGTCCCAGTGAAATAAACTAAAGTTTTTTTACTTGTATAGCCAAACACACAATGTTGAAAGTGTCCAAAAGAATGAAAACTTTTTCCAAGTCTCTGTGGAAGGCATGAAGTAAAACCTGTCTTTTCATGGAAGCAGTAAAATTATGTTTTTTGTTTTTTTTTTTTGTTTTGTTTTGTTTTGTTTTTTGACATATCCCACTGTCAGAGGATCAGATTCTAAGGGATGAAACTTGTTGGCAAAGTTTAACAGGAAGCATCTGGTGTCATTCTTCTGCTCCAATCACACCGTGCTTCCTGCTGTCGGCCTGGTCTGCGTACCTCGTGGATGCCAAAGTGGGCGTAGGAGTCAAAGTAGTAGTCCCTTGATGTCATTTCCTCCGGGCTTACGAACTTGGCAATCTTGCCTCGTCCAGGACAGGTGGCGAGCGCTGCTACATGAGGCGTGTGAGGAATGCAGGGCACATGATGGGTTGTAGGCACTGGTTTCGGCAGAGGGGAGGGCTGGGCGGACTGGGAAAGCGGGGACCTGACAGGCTGTTGCCGCTGTGAGCGAAGAAATAGAATGAAATGAGCTCGGCCAGGTTTCTGTCAGAATTTAGATGTTAGATAGATCAAGGGACAGCAGCTGCAGGAACATTATGAGAGCGAGCAGAGAGGTTCTGTAAATATGTAGACATAATGAAGGCTCTGAAGGAAACTCAGCACCATGAACTGTAGCAGTGGTGGCTATCTTAGAGGATTTTTTTTCCTGCATCACTGGCAAATATTTTAACTGACTTTTTTTTTTTTTAGTTTTTATTCATTTATTTTACCGATTCTGGTGGGAACTTAAGTGTTCTCACAAATATTCCTATCCAGCAGTAACTGTGACTGTTTCTGTAGTGAAAAGTACATTGCATGGTATACATCTTTATATTGCATTATACTAAGATAAACTCAGCATATGGAAGTCTCTCAAAATAAATACACTAAACGTACTGAAAGTGGCAAAAGATGCCAGAATAGTAGAAGATCCTAAAGCTGCTGTGGATTGGGATTTCCCAACTGACAGAGTTCAAGGACAAAAAGTGAAAGGGAACAAAAAATAAAGGACAAAAGACTAAAATAATCTTGCTTAGCTGCACTCGGTAGATTATTGTGTTTGGGTTTGCCCATCATTATGTCCACTGATGATTCTTTTCTATTCTATTCAATATATTCCTCGTTTATTTCTGGAAACATTTGGCACTATACTGCAGGGGGAGATAAAAAAAAAAGTCGATATGAGGGATGAATGAAACAGAATACAAGCTGGGAAGTCCGAGATAAAAAAAAATAATCAATTTTTAGCACAAGTATATGTGGCCACATCAATTTTTTAGCATTATTTCATTGTACACAGTTTTGACTCCCTATATACTATTATTTTGTCCCACCTGTGCTACATCTAGACAGTGTTGTGCACATTAAGCCCTCTTTTAAAAACGCACGTTAAAATATATATATATATTTTTCTAGCGATATCTCGTGTATGAAAGTGCTAGAAATGCAATGGCTGCGATCTAATTCTGCACACCACTAGGACAAGCCGGTTAAAGACGCAGGTTCCGTTTCAGCACCAAGGACAGCGGACATGCACCCCGGATCATCGCCCAAAAGCAAAGGGATTCTCTGCACTCTACGTCGCTCACTACCGTTGCTATTACACGAGTCTACGGATATACATGCAGACTCAGCCAACATCTGCAGGACACTAAAAAAAAAAAAAAAAAAAAAATCCCCCAAGAGCCAGTGATGTAGCCGTACATTACTGAATGCCGAAACTAAAAATGCACATAATTCTGAAAACGTTGTCACTACATGTATATTAAAAAAAAAAAAAAAAAAAAAAAAAAAAGAGAGAGAGAGAGAAATCTGAGAGAAACCGGGTACAGGACACCACAAGGTCCCCTACCTCTGAGCTGTCCGCCTCCGCCATCTTCCGCCGTAGCAGCAAACACCGCGACGAATGCCTCAGTCCCATGAGAGCCGGCGAGATTTAGGCTGAAACTCTTTTAAGTGCCTCAAATCGTAGTAAAGACGTGTCAAAAGGCACGAAAAGCCTCGGAACATATAAACTGAGGGCTTTTAAAGACGAATGAAGTCATGACACTAATCGTATAGGCTTAACCTGTCGTCATCGACACAAAAGTTATGAAGTTCTACGACGAATCCACGCGCCGGTGAAATGTTCTTTTATCCATGTAGTGTGAATGTGAAAACAGGTTGTTTTAGAGGGAGGACTCAGTGTGGGAGGACTCGGTGTCTATTGGCTGGAGACACCGTGTTGCGACTGGAAGGTTGTAGGTTTGATGCCAGCAGGAGACTCATCATCATCATCATCATCATAGCTCCGTGCGAGCTGGAAGACGAGATGCAGAGTGTCACCCCACAACCTAAAATCCAGCAACGTCCCAGAGACAAAACTCCTGCTCTCCTTCTGACGACGTATGCGGCGCCTCCAAGAAACTGGAACTCCTACGATAAAAGTCGCGCTATTTCCACCTTCTTTCGCAGAGGGGAAGTCCTGTTTAAGTGTACTTAATCCGTCGGGGGAACCTCAAGCCGCTTTGAGGTGTGATATGACAAGAAAGAAAGGAAGAAAAAAGATGCCAAAACAAGAAACGGAGCCAGACTTCCTACGCACTCTGAAAACTATCGGTCTCTGAGTCGCTCGCTCTTTTCTTTCTTTCTTCCTTTTTATTTTATTTTTTTTATTTTTTTATTTCTTTTACAGAAACTAGATTAAAGATAGTACCCAGTGAGATTATTCCCACAACAAAAATAATACTGAAAATCACAGCTAAGTCAAGACGTTCGGATTTTAATATACTGAGTTTTGGTCAATCTGCCGAATTACAGAAACAGCTAATTCCGCTTTTAGTGTATTTGTGTTGATGACATCACAAAAGGCACAAGACTCGAGCCTTTTGTGAAGGCTGACCCTACTAATAAAGACTTAAACCCTGCTAAGAAAAATGTTCAGTGTTATAAATTTACATCAAATGTACAAAACATAACCACTTAAATGACATATTTTCAGCATTGCGGACTCCACCCTAAAGTTGAGAGTGTCCACGGAAGCTTAGGGGAGCGGGGATTTTATCTTTATTAAATAACTATTTAAAGCAAAAGTAGCTAAGCAAAACTGACTGACATGTTTATCCAGAGGTGACAGACTATATG
>NW_015114334.1:0-18125 GCF_001443285.1 Poecilia latipinna | reverse complement strand
TGTAGACTGCTGATAGCAACCAGCGGGGTCTCCAACGCCCTGATTGCAACCCCAGTTTTGATGCACTTCATAAATAGATGCCTGTATTCATAGCAACATTTCACATGATTCCGTGTCTGCGCTGGATTTGTACAGACGCATGACGTAGACATGACCTTGAGAGTCACGGCTGTGTCACATGGGAACCCCCTTGGTGTGGCGTTGATTGTGTTGAGGCTTGGGTCACTTGGTGGAGCGATGGATTCATTACTGGTGATCTGCTGCTCTTGAGGATGCATCGTGCCAACAGCTCCCCTGACCCACATCAGGGGAGCTGTGGTGGGTTCTGGTGGGGACCTCTTTACCCTCGATGGGTCATCTCACCAGACGGGTTGGTGTTATGGCCTCCCTCCCTTGGTGCTTCTAAGTTTCAGTCACTTTTAGTTGAGCTGATGGGCGGCCAGCAGTTTAAGTGGTCTTGGGGGGTGGGGGGTTCCCCAGAGAGGTTCCCAAGTCAAATTTTTTCCAAGTCCAAAGTCTTTTGGGGCAAAAGTGTGGCCGCGATGCTGGGTACGGAGATTCGGTTCCACGTCTCTTGACCGAAGCTACCTGGCCTTTTGGGTGCTGAGATTTGCGAGGTTTCTGTCCTTCTCACCATTTCAACCAGTAACATTTCACGTGTGTTTTTAGTTCCATTATCATTTAAATGGATCCGCCATTATTCTTTCTCCCACTATCCTCCACCTTGTGAGAATTATCTTTGTTTATTTCCCCGTCTTGTTTTTAAAATCACCTCAACTCTTGAGTGCCTGCAAGCCAGGAAGTCAAGCTAAAATGGCTGTTTCTCTTCCCTCCCTATAATTTTAGATAATCATTGTTATGCCCTAACTCCTTTATTTTAGCTCTAGTAATTAATGCTTTGTTTGTGCTGACAGTTTGGGTTAGTTTTAACAGCTACCACCAAGGCCTTCTCTAACGCTCTCCAGGCAGTGTGAAATATGCGATTTTATCAGATTTTTTTTTTTTTGTTTGTTTCCTCTACTGACCCAACAAAAACACAAACTTCTTACCCTTTGTTATGATCAAGCACAGACCGAGTATGAATAATAGGAAGTCATGCAAAGACAGTAGCACCATTGTTTTTGAGGAGGTGTGAAAGGTAGGTGGTTGACTTGATTTTGCTGCTAATTTTAAACCTGGTGTACAACAGAACTACGAAGGAAATATTATATCAGTGCATAAAAATACCACAAATATTCACAATTTACAATTATTACTAAACTCCAAAAAAAGGTTGGTCCTGTGAAAATGCACAGAATATTGTGAAACAAAATGAGCGAATTGTCAATTTCCACGGTCCCGTCTAACAGTTTTAGGGCAAATTGCCAGAGCTTTACGATACCACTGCAAAAATTCAAAAAGAAGGGTGGGACTGGTCTTAAGTTTCAACTAATATTTCTGGGGAGTCACAATCTAGTAAGGATATAGGTCTCACTACTTTTATGTCAAGGGAGTTGGATTCTTTTCAGGACATTTTTTTTCCTTTATTATGTTGTTATTCCTTAAATTCGTCTGTCGATAAACCTGTATTTACAAGGGCAAATATTTTTTGCAGCATTTAATGGGTTGTTATAGTTGTGATTTTGCTTATGCAGACTAAGAAAAAAAAAACTGACATAGTGATTTAATATCTTTCATAAAATCTGTTCTAAGAATGTCACCCATAGGAGAATTATGCTGCTGTTTAGACTATGAAATAATGGGAATATTAAAGAAAAAACACTCCTCAGGCTTTCCAGTAGGAAATATGACATGGTTCTCCACATAAACAAACTCTGCCTCACAAAGCATTTATTAATCTGTAAGCATGAAAGCATTTTTCTGATACATAGATACATTAAAAAAAAAACCCAAACCCATCCTATTCCTGCTGACACTCGAAATATTTGTGCTGCTTTTTCCCCTCCAGTTAAGCTGCATTAGGTGACTTTCAGGAACAACACTTAGATGCACACCATCAAAACACACTTTGACTTTAAGTGCAGCAGGCTTTGAGTTTGTTTCAAGGAGTGTGATTCACTATAATATTATTTTTTTTTTCCCTCTGCCTTACACCGTTACCGTTTTAGGTCACATTCCTCCTATCCGCTGCATCTGCAGAGCATATTCTCTTACAACTTCCATCGACCTCATGTTCGACTGACTGAATCATTCTAATTCAATTTTCCACCTCATTACACACATTGTGTGGCCCTCCAAGGCATCCATGAAACACAAGGTTCAATGAGGGGCTTTTATTCAACTTTTCGCACACTATTTATACCTTGTGAAAGTTTTTAAATCCTTATCATTTAAAGCCACATCCGAAAGCACCAAAGCTCATTTAGAGGCATATTTATCCACGCTATTCATCTCACACATTTAATAATATATCAAAAGATTCTGTTAAGAACTTAGGGAACCCCCCCCCCCAGAAATGTTGCCTTAAAAAATAGCCTGATATCCTGGTAATGAAAGATAAGACCCAATATCACAAACCAGGTTTTAGTCATACTTATTGGTGAGCCTCATTACCAGCAAAGCTTAAGAACATCAGCCCACGCGTTACATTCACATTCACACTCACAGCACACACACACGCAAATCAGTGTGGAGGCAGGAGCACACAGGAGTGAAAGCAGTGGGCACACTACTATCGACTGGTTCGCAAGCTTAATAAAGCTGTTAACATGACAAAGGCAGTGTGGATGTAATCTGTCAGGCTTTATTTTAAACCATTAAGAACAAAAACTGTAAGTATGGTGAGCTCACTCATGCACAACAGAAGATGTTGGAACTGGCCACGGGATAAAATGATGTTTTTATTTTGATTTTTTAGACCTTTTCATATTTAACTAAATGTATTTACAGGTGCAGACAACTTTAAAATAAAAATATCATTTGATAAAAGCATTGATTTGCATTTTTGGCTCAATATGTCTTTAAAGACCCAGTTGGAACCATTTTCAGGTTTCTGGCAAGGGCTGAATGATTTGTGTTCAGAATGTTCTGTCATTTCAATGAGTTTCTAATGACTTCAAGTGCAAGTAGCTTTCCAGGACTTTTGGAAGGGAAATCACCCCACAGCATCACAGATCCTCCACTGTACCTAATGCTGGCCATGTGAGGGCTTTTCACATATTTATCTTTAAACTGACCTCAGGAGTGTTTGATGCTTCAGAAGTTAAATATCATCTGACCAAAACACGGTCCTAGCTAATGTCTCAGTACAGTTATGTAATTTTATAATAGAGCAGCAGCTTTTTCCCTGGCATGTAGCTGGTGATGAGGAAACCGGAAGTCCTAAATTACTAAAAGTTTCTGGAATGCCTGATCAGTTTGAAAAAGTAAGCAAGCAACAAACTCTGTGCCATGCTCCCAAAAATGCATCTAATTTATCAATATACTTCAGTTACCATTAAATCAAAGAAAAACAATACTCCAGTCACTACTTTATGCAATTTGTTCAGTTATTTATTGCGTGGGAAATCAATTACAAACACGCTTTTGCATTTGACAGTGCAATGGAAAAAAAAAAAAAATCAGCTTATCATAAAAAATAAAAAAAAAGACTTCATAAAACTCCAAATTGGAGCCTGTTGAATTGACAGTGCTGTTTTTGTACTTTGAGGTAATATGATATTGCCATTTTTCCTCCCGAGTTTCCCTTTTCTGCGTAATTGGGATGGGCAAAATCAGACTCTGCTTGGGGCTTTATTCAACCTTGGCACGAGTTGTCACTCGTCAATGCTTCTTTTTTTTTCATATTGGCAGATGCAAATGGCAACTTGATTAGTGATGGGCATGTTTGATTTGATGATTGATGTTCGAGTTGAAGACGTAAAAATGTCGGCTTTCTCTTTCACAAGACAAAGTGAACCATATTGTCAGAATTAATCTCAGGCCGTCGAGCACACACGTGTAGGCGCCACATTTTATGGGACCCCACTAAACAGATGTTCACATAAAACTACTATCTTCACACAGGTTTTAGAAGAAGGTGGGACGTCACGGCAACCCCTTCGTCCTCGGAGGACGATACAAATTTTGCACATTTTCTCTTGTGAAGCACTTAAAAATCAATCTCCCCAAAGAATAATTATGAGTTCTGATGGCGAGTCTGGCACCGGTTCATCCCGACTCCCATTTCTTTTGAGAAATTGTCTGGTGCAGTGCCATGTTTCTCTGCTCCATCTGCTGACAGCGAATTCTCAAACACAGATTGCTTTTAGTTCACATCTTTCTTTGGTACTTAGTATGTTTTGCTGAGCTTTGAGATGGAAGCGTTGCTCTAAGCTTTCACAGAGATGGTTTTTCTAATTTACTTTCAACAGCCTAGGGGGAATTCCGTGATTTTCATTCAGGACCGGTTCTTCCTCTTCTGTCAATTAAAAGCAGCAAAGAGGATGCACAATAGACACTTTTTACGAGGTCAGTTTTCCCAGTCGAGGATTTCTTGTCTTTGGGATCGTGTTGCGGAAATAATTGCCTTGATAATCCCTTGCAAATAAAGGGGCCCAGTTTTAAGGCAGGTCAGGTTGACATGTTCTGTTGCTTCCAGGAGACTTTGACCACAAGAGGTCAGCCACTGCAAAACATTAAGCAAACTGGACAGTTTTAAAAACAAATCCTGCTTCAAGAAGCTGGCAAAACCAAAGAAGAGAAAAGAATTTAACAGCAGCAGTTTCTACTGTAGGTAGTCAAGCAAAAAAAAAAAAAAAATCCCACAGGTAAACCTCATTTTGTGCTTTGCATTTTCTGTCCTATGTTTACCTATCTTAGAGTTTTGTCTGCTCAAATTGAAGGATGTCATGTTTGCTTTTGTTCTCAAGCGCTTTGCGCTTTGCATGCACGCTCGGTCATGCCCTATCTCTAACTCTCCTGCTTTTTGAGAGAGAGAATCAGAGAATCAGCAAGACACGAAAAGCCCTTGAGGTGATTAACGAACCCCCGCAGAAACAGACTGCTCATAGAAATGAGCTGGCTTCAGCGGAAACTCCCTCTGCTACATTGTGTCACATTCATGGAGACTGAAAACCAACATGCTCCAAATTCCAACCAATGAACCTTAATAATCTCATGTTTTTTTTGGTTTCTTACTGTGGCTGAATGAGGTTTTGTTGAGGGGGAAACAACATTTAAGCCTGATGGATTGCAATTCTTACCAACTAATGTCGTTTTGGCAGACTGATTGTCGCCAGCGAAGGTACCACAAATGCCTTTGGCCATCATTTACTCCTAACAGTTTACATATTGAATTACTCTCTGGGAAGATGAGGCAAAAACATACTTACCATGGGGTCTGTTTTGGCAGAAGAGGAAGTCTGCTTATGACAAAGATTATTGTGTTAAAGACAATCAGTGATCATCTGGGTGTTGGTATGGAGGCATTTTTTCATTTTTATGTCTTTTAAATATTGCTTTATATAGCTCTGCCTTGTCTTCTCATTTAAAAATATATTTTGCACAGTATTGCCAGTCTGGCTGTGTTTCAGTTCCGCCTCCGTGTTAAAGGATCTGAGTCACAATACAGGCAAAAACAAGAAATATAAGAAATTTCTGTCTGTGTTCACCAGTTCACCAAAAAATAGTTAACTTGCAGCTTCATCTATGTAAAGTATAAAAAGCACATTGGCATTGTTCCAAATGTCAAGCAAGGTGGTGGCAGCATCATGCTCAGAGTCTGTTTCACTGCAGGTGAGTGGATGGAGAAATGAAAAACAAATATATTATCTTTAAATTCTTCAAATTTACCTCTGATCAACAGCTTGGACAAAACTGGATGGTCCTTCAGGACAATGACCCCAAGCCCGTGTCAAAACTGAACTGGAAGTGGATAAATCAGACTAACAACAATCCTCTGGGGACAGTGGACGCACATTCATATGATTAGATTTGTTTCATTCATTTCTTTTCATCTCCCAGTGAAAGCAGAGTGACCCTGTAAACGGTGAAAGGCCAGTGCTCATCTTCCTGCTGGTAACTCCGACTACATCCTGCATTAGATTCTCAGCGTGCAATTCACAGACCAGTCTTCCAATTAGAAGAGCCATGTGTATGTCAGTTTTATGTTACTCCAAATTTAGTTTTATTCAGTTTTATGTCAACAAATGTTGGAGATGGTCTTTAAAAAAAATGGCAACAAAGAGTGGAATAGGAATAGGAGGAGGTTAGGATCATGGACCCTGATGTCTTGAACTTTAATTAGAGCACTTTTATTTTGAATCAAAATTTAAACGCATGTGGCTCTCAAAACAAGCACATGCATTTGATAAAAATGCATAATTCTTTGTTGAAAGAAAAAAACAAAACAATGCTGCCTTATAGGACGTGCGTCAGCTCCGCTACTGTCACGTCCGTCTAAAAAAAAAAAAAATATATAGCATCTAAAAATTCGAGCTGCACTCGAACGCACCACTACAGCAGACATAGGATTACCGTGAAAGCAACAAGCTTGACCGGACAAAACGCCCACCGCTGCAGCGGCGTCCTCTAAGCTCCGGAGGGAACAGCAGGAACCCGAAGCCCTTTTTCCAGCGCTAAGACGGTGAGTACTGTCCATGTTGTGTGAATGGGACGCTTGTTTTTCGATAAGTGTGTGGTAATGCTGTTAAACTTTATCCTGCGTATCACCAACGCAGGTGTGTTTAGTTTCCAGGATGCTCGACTGCGTATGTCCCGTTGTCCGAGGAAGTGCGTATGAAAGTTTGTCCTGTGCCGTAAAACAAAATGGATATTTTCTTAACGTTTCCTCATTTTACGACGTCGATAGACACAACAGGGTGGCCAAAGTTCTAAAACGTGAGGGGGCAAGGCTTTTTTTTTTCTCTCTCTCTCTCGTAGAAAAACAGGTTCAAAGCGTTTGTCTTGAACAGAGCACTGACTGGGAGGCCTTGTGATGAAAGCTGTTTGTTTAAAAAGAAGTAACGTTTAGGATATGATACTATAACCTATTTGATCATTTTTTTATTTAATCAATCAGACTTCATTTATAGAGCACTTTCTATAAAGTCAAATGTAACACAAAGTGCTTAAAACAGAGGGTCTAGAATGTACCAAAAATAATCATGAGAAAAAAAATTCAAACTAAGAAAATGTAAAATAACATGTCTTTGTTATGAAGAAAAACTAGGTAAACATTAAAATTCTTAAAACAAATGTATTTTGTGACTTTTAAGAGGAATAAAGATGCAATGTAAAAAATGAACAGTAACCAAATCTAGCTGTTTAAATGACTACAAAAGTTACTCAAGGTCCCAGGATTCAAACCCAGGACGTTCATTGCCACAGTGCCACCACGCTACCCTGTTAGCTAGTATTACTAATTATTTTCCCCCCAACTGTAACTTGGTAAACAGTATCCGTATAAAAATACTTATGGGTCAGATAATGGGTGTAGCTTTCAAAGATTTCCACTTGCATTACCTCACAAACCTCTTCGTAATTTCTTTAGGTTCATGTGATGGATGCACAAAAGTGCACTCTTGTATTTTTGCATTAAACTGCATTGAAGTTTGTGGTGGAAATACGATGTAATATAGATTTAGTAAATAAATAAAAAAACCCTTCTATTTTAAGGATGCCATTGACTGATCCAGTCCTTGTTTTAGAATTTGTTGGATGCCTTATTGAACTTATGTTTTTCTCATCTTTTCTTTTTCCTTTTTTTCCCCCTGCTGTCGATTTGAAGGAAACACTATAGATCAGTTTTATGGATCTAAGTGCTTTCCACTCCCTGACCTTTTATTTACAGACTCAAGACCACACAGTCTAATCTATTAATCTTTCAATGGGATACTGCTTGTTCCGTGCTGTGAATAATGAAGGGACGCATGTTGTGACATAACAAAAGATGATTCTGCAAATTTTGTGTTTATTTTTTTTTTTTACCCTTGGTTTACTTGGAGCTCATAAATGCATCAGATACCTTCCGTGATATGGGAATACTGCAAGAACGAGGAAAGCAAATCAAAGCTGCTCTTTTGTGCTTCTCAGCACAAAACATGTTGGCATGTCAAATGCGCTAAAGATCATGTAAACAGTGCCTCATAAATCGGCGTTTGAAATGCAAATTCAAATGTTTGTGCAGAAGAAGCCACAAACTGACCAGATCAGCTGCACCAAGTTACAATATGTGACAAGTTGATCCTAGGAGAAATGTAACCATTTATAAAACCACACTTCGATGTCTCATTTTCCATCCATTGTTTGTTTTTCTTTTCTTTTACAGGAGAGAATAAAGTCGGTGTTCTCTGGAGCGACCTACAGCTAAGAAGATGTCGATGGCTTATAAAGATGACGAGGAAGACTGGTTGACAGTTTGCCTCAAGTACCTGCTCTTTCTGTTTAACTTTCTTTTTTGGGTAGGTGGCTTTCAACAGGAAAGATCAAAATTATGCTGCATTTTCTGTAACAGAACAGGTTGTACAGCTCCAGAAAAGCCACAACGTGTTTTGAAAAGTGTACATATTTTCAGCCTAAAGTGAGGTTATCATTTAGATTATTTGGGGTTTGCATGCAAGCGAAAGATTACCATGAACTGGAGCATCACTGTGAGGTAGAAGGAAAAGGACGCATGGTTTTCAGCTGAGAAAAATCTGCCGACAGGACAGTTATATGACGCTCAAGCCTGACCTGTAGGGGAAAGTAGCAAGAAGAAAGCCATTGCAGTATGAGCTTGAGCTGTTTTGAAAAAAAAATTGAGAAAAAAAAAAAAAAAAAATTGCAATCGGTCTTCGCATTGCTAACAATCTGCAGCTTTTAATGGTGCCAAAAGTTGTTTTGGGTCTGACTAACAAATCAATCAAACAGCTGCAGCTGATCCAGAACGCTGCTGCTCGCGTTCTCAATAAAACCAGGAAGATAGAGCACATAACACCAGTTCTAAAGTCCCTACACTGGCTCCCTGTAGCTCAAAGAATAGACTTTAAAATACTGTTGTTAGTTTATAAATCACTGAACGGTTTAGCACCACAATACATTAAAGACCTGTTATTGCTGTACCAACCGTCTAGACCCCTGAGATCTTCTGGTTCTGGTCTGCTCTGCATCCTCAGAACCAGAACCAAACGAGGAGAAGCACCAGTTTCTATGCACCACAAATTTGGAACAAACTTCCAGAAAACTGTAAAAGAGCTGAAACACTGAGAGCCTTTAAATCTCAACTTAAAACCCACCTGTTTAGAGTTGCTTATGGCTAAATTAGGATTAGAGTGCGGGCTTTGATGTCTTCCATGTTTTTGTCTTTACTTTTCATCTACTTATTAATGTCACATAATGTTTTTTATTTTTTTCTTTAATTATGTAAAGCACCTTGAAATGCCTTGCTGCTGAAATGTGCTATACAAATAAAATTTGATTGATTATCTTTAGATAAGTGGCAGGGTATGAATGCAAAAGCATGCTACACTTTTCAGATTTCTTTCAATTTTTTGGTGAAAATTTTAATGTACTTTTTAATGTACTTTTTTCTTGATGTGAAGCTATTTCTGACTGGGTTCCTTACCATAATAATGCGTCTTCAACTTGCGATATCTTTCTGTGAATAAGAAGATCTTGCTGTAGACTGAAAAAGGAAGGGAGGATGACGGTGAAATGCTTTCTGAGGCATTTCCTATTTGTCAGCCTGTGAACCTCCTGAGATGTGAAAAACAGATCTAGAACCTCCCTGGGTCATTCACTCATGATTGTGTGGAAGGAAGTAGTCATTATGCCCTTTCCTTACTCTCAGTTCTCCTGTGGGTTTTTTTTTTTTTTTGTGCCACTTTTCTATGTTTCTCCTCAGGTTTCCTCTCTCCTTTCTCTCCTCTGCCCTAATTTATGGCCCGTTTTGTACTTTTCCGCTGTCCTCTGACTCATCCAATGGCACTCTTACTTTTCTACAAAAAGTGTTTTTTATAATGCTTGTTTTTTTTTTTTTTTTTTTTTTTTTGTATAGTTATTTGCGGCACGTTTTTGAAACACTGATTACATTGTTTTTTTTGCACTTGCAGGTGGGTGGAGCTGCAGTCTTGGGTGTAGGAGTGTGGACCCTGGTGGAGAAAAGTGACTACCTTAGTCTGTTGGCCTCCAGCACTTTTGCTGTTTCAGCGTATATCTTGATCCTGGCTGGCGGCCTAGTGGTTGTTACTGGCTTCTTGGGCTGCTGCGCTGTTATCCGGGAACAGAGAAGCTGCCTTTCCACGGTGAGACACGAGTTACAAGACATTCATGAGAGTTCCTGTTCAAGTCTTTCCTCCCAGTCACAATGATATGAGGGGATCGGTTAGTTTTTCATGTCTACACTGTGTGGCTTCTAACTTGTTTAATAATGTCCACTTTCTTTTTTTTTTTTTAAACCATTTACATTTACTTTTTTTTCCCCCCTAGCTAAATCTATCATATAAAGCTCAGACAAAATGTGGGATGACATAAACTTGAATGAGAGGAAGGGAAAGAAGAGGGTGGGCCTTTTTTGGGGATAATTAGCTCAACGTTTATCTCGTATGCATATGGAATAATAAGAAACTGGAAATATATGTACAGTTCAGAGTTTTGAATAAACTCACAGTCAGCAGGAATTCTATATTCATTGTGGGACTTTAATGGAGGAACTTGACTTTAAAATTCAATGAGAGTTGCTACATGGACCACCTTATTAAGCATTTTTAGCAGCTTGAGAACAGATTGTAACTTGTGAACTTGATTTGCATTCGTTTATGCTTGTGCTAAAACGCATCGTATTTGCACTCGTGAAACGTATGCAACAGTATATTGCTGCCTCAGAAGATGTAATTTTTTTGTCCTTTACTTTTATCCGTAATGTCAAACAATTCCTAAGGGAAATGTGTGTTTTAGTTTATGGCTGGTGTTAAAGATGAATATCATTAGTAAACTTGGTATGTCGTTTATATTGAAGCAGATTCCATTGTAGAATCTGCTTTGTTAATTTGAAATTGTGCCACCAATGAGTTTAATAAATTGTAGAACCAAATAATCACGTCCTTAATGCAGAGTTTGTCGAATGTAAGGCCGCTAAAAAATGGAAAAATGGAAAAAAAACATCTATACTTGCACTCCCACCGGTATCTGAGTAAATGTCTCTTGCCAAGATGCAGAACTACTGCACACTTATTGTAGCCATTAAAAACCTTCTGCTGGATGTTTAATTTTCTGATTTGGCAGTATATCCATGGATCTTGATTAGTTTATGTAAATGGAAAGAAAGATTAATAAAGATTTAAGAGATTTTAAAACCAAAATTATGATTCTTATGCTGATGGAGAGTGTATCTACTCTACCACTTGTCATTGGAGGAAGAAGGTGCTCATCAGTAATTGATATTTGCCTCTGATGCGTCAGCTGATTGGTCCTACGTTACCCTGTGAACACCTCCAACCCAAACCATCACTCTCTTGTACAAAAATGTGTGCTGCTTCTTCGCAGGAGCACAACCCGGATCTCTTCTGTGCCAACCTTGTTTTAAAGGTCTGTCACAAGATGGTAACAAATGACTCTGACGAGGCTCTCACTGTCCTCATTATTTTACAAGGAAGGGGCCCACAGGGACAGAAGCAGGTGGGAGGTGAATGTTCTCTGCTGCAGGTCTATTTATAGGTCTGCCTATCAACTGTTGATGGATGCAGGAATATGAAGAGAGCAAGGTGCTTGCAGGAGTTACGAGTTAGACGCATAGAGGATTATAGGAATATGCTGTGTTATTTGCTTTAACATGAGCAGCCTCCATGCGCTGCTTATTGGGGAATGAATAATGCTTGGATGTAGCGTTTGCTATTTTTGTTCTCACAGAAAATGACTTTTTTTTTGTAACCAAGAGAAACTGTGGTTGCTGTTAATGATACCATTGCAGCAACAAAGTGCCATTTTCTACAGGCAAGATAATTAAGTATTTACAGTTCACAGTTGTGTGAAAACATATTGGCCCCTCCTTACCTGGCAGCTTACTTTTGTTTACATCTGTGACTTCTGTCTTTTCCTTTGCCCAGGTTTGTTACACCAGAGAGTAGAAATCAGTCAGTACATAGAACAACATCTGAGCAACCCGGTTTTTGTTTTGTATTTTTATCTTCATATTTTTTAAAATCAATTTTCTCTCCTTCAAAGGTCTTTACTTGCACTCTGTAAGGCTCAAGCAAATCATCTGAGGCGTAGCTGCACAATACCAAATGTGGTTTTAAGAAATTTGGCCACCATAGTACACACGAAGGAGCTTTTTCATAATCTTCAGCTACCAGTTTCCTCCAAGAGCCACTCGGTCTGGTTAATGCTTGTTCCATAAAGTGACGTTTCTTTCTGAATCACTGCATCGCTCATCCACTTTCACTGAAAAAATGATTACCAATGCAGAGAGTCTAATGAGCCCGAGTCCACCAGTTAACCAGCGCAAGTTCACAAAGAAACACAGATGTCATCCACACCAAACACTCTCTTTTGAAACTCTAGGCTGTTTAATATCCGTTGACAGTTGCATCCCACTGAAGTGTAAAGTGGAATTTGCCTGATTTTGCCAAATTGATTCTAAACGAGAACAGTTGGGTAAAATGGTCATGTTGTTCTCCAGTAGTTCCCGTTGCATCCCTGCAGATGTTTACTACCGGTAGTTTGGCGTTATTTTGTTGGCCGCTGTGCTAACGTCTGTCTCTACAATGGGCTTTGGAGAGGCATCAGCAGAGCTGTGGTTACACCACTTTGTCCTGCTCTGACAGCTAGCTCTAATTAGCTCTGTGTGCTGGTGTTGCATGCAGGGCCCATTTTACAAATAAATGTCTTCTTTATTATATGACCCAAGAAAAGTTCAGTTTTTATCTTGCTCATTAGGCATACTTGGACAATAACTTGTTCGGCACAGCTTCTTTCAATGTGATGCCTTTTTGTTTTTGTTCACAAGTTCAGGTTTTAAAATATAATAATTTTAATTTGATATTTCAAGCAGTGTGAATGTTTTTGTTCTTTTAGTGACCAAAATGACAGTCATTATTTGGATTTGAAAAGAAAACGTTGTATATTTGCAGTTGGATTCGTGCAGGACTCATTTCGCGATTCCCCAAAGAAATCAGATTCCACAGGCTGTCGGGCTGCATTCCTACTCGTCTTATTCTCCGGCAGCATTGCCATCTGTGTCAGAAGTGACGCATGCAACCGAATGACAGATGATGGACGTTTATATTGAGCCGTCACAATTTGTAGCAGCTCGAGCTGCGGAGAAGTTGGTTCAGTTGACAACTATGTGGATGATTGTGACGCTAAAATGTCTCGATGCTTTAAAATCCTGGGACTAATTTATCAAATTTCTCTCCCCCCCCCCTTCTCCTTCTAATTTTCAGTATTTCTTCTTCCTGCTGTTAATATTCTTGATTGAGTTGGTGGCTGGCGTGCTGGCTTATGTTTACTACCAGAGGGTAAGTTCTGAATGCTCACGATGAAACTTTAAGGTGTACAGGAATGAAATGCACAAACTCAAGAGTTTTCAGATTAGGGGCATGTAATTAACACAAGAATAAAATATTTTTCTGTTTGTCAATTCAAAGAAAATTCTTTTTCTTTAATTGGAGAGGAATCATCTCTGATTATGGCTGTCAGTCAGATCAAGGGAAATTGTAGACTTCAACTTAATCCTATTTTTTTTAGTTACAAAAGCAAACAAACAAACAAAAAAAACAACAACAACTTTGTACTTGTTGCCCCAAGATTCAGTATTTTGCCGTTTTGGGTACGCTCAACATGTTTGAGAATAAATCACCTATAGAACACACTCGTTAAAATAAGTGTCTTCTTTGCTCTCATTTTGTGCCTCTTCTTCTTCTTCTCCTTGTATTTATATTTTTTTTTTTATAGCTGAGTGATGAACTGAAGGAGCACCTCAACCAAACAATGACTGAGAATTATGCTCAGCCAGGGAAGGAGACGATCACATCCGCAGTGGACAGACTGCAACAAGACGTATGAGAGATATATGGAAGTTAATCTCTGTGGTTGAGTTTATGTCTCCACTTGCTTCCTCTGTCAGCAAGCATAACCAAGTACACTTGCTGTTAATTACATGGATGTAACTTCAAACTTTGCCTAAAGACGTTGTAAAACTCATGATTCTGTGGCTGTCGTTGTGGTCGACGTAAGTAATTGTTCCAACGCAATCCAGAAATTCAATCAGTGTAATCTTAATGAAGCAGAAGATTAGCTGTCAATTGGAGGGATTATATAAACCTAGAAAATTATGGTGCTGGGAGATGAGTTGCACCAAAAAAAAAAATAAATAAAAAAAAATGCATATATATTTTTATCCTAAATCGGTTTTTCATGTTCCGATGCGTTAGGTCGACACCAGCCAACCCCTTGCTTTATTTTTCTGCTTCTCCAGTTCAAGTGCTGTGGCAGCAACAACTCTCAGGATTGGACGCTGAGTGTGTACATTAGGTCAGAGCGGTCGGGGGGCAGGGTGGTGCCCGACAGCTGCTGTAAAACCATTACGGCCGACTGTGGCAGGAGGGACCATCCGTCCAACATCTATAAAGTGGAGGTGAGTGTTCGTCTCCTCATGGAAAGGTGGTGAGTGCCACCCTAACTGTTTATTGGCTTCCCTTGTAAATGACTTCTTTAACCTTCTCCAGGGTGGTTGCATCACTAAGCTGGAGCAGTTCCTTGCAGACCATCTCTTGGTTATTGGAGCGGTGGGAATTGGTGTGGCTTGTCTTCAGGTAAGTAGAACATGACGGTGTGGTAATGCTGTGCAGAGAAGCGGAATACTGCTGTCCGCGGAAACAACAACAACAACAACAAAAATCGACCTTAATCAGACTTTATTGTCTAAAATAACGAGCCTCTGGCCTCTGTTGAATAAAGACCTTACACAACGCTGATGGACGGGCTTTTAATCTTTCCATTACTGAAACTCTAACATGGCAGGTCAGAAACCTTTGTATATTAGTGTTTTTCCATTTTACACTGATGAGTCTGCTTCATCATCGGCCCCTTTTTATTTGTTCCACGCTGAAATGGAGCCCTGCTTTTAAACGCCGTGAAGCTGTTTGATGCATATACTCTGATCTGCCATAGCATTCTGTTTACCCCATGCAAAAACACTTCTGATGAGAGCATCAACAAAAAACATTCAAAAGTGCTCAAATGGATCCTTTGAGCTTTATTGTTTTGATGAATGATGGACTCTCTGTCCAATAGGCTTACTTTCTAGGGTACAAAAATGTTTAAGGTGAAGAGTAATGCTACATTTTATTGTTATAAGATGAAGTGATTTTCAAGCTGGTGGTCAGTAGGAACATAAAAAAAAAACCTTATGTAGTATTGTGTTTGTTTTTTGGAACTTGTCTGCTTTCCTGTTGATCAGCAGCATCTTATTAGTCTGTGGCCACCATGCCCTTTTTCTTGCTCTCAAAGAAAATTTCTGGCCCATTCTGCAGTCTGCTCAGTTTTAATTGAGTATCAGAACAGTAATGGAAAAAAAAACAAAAAAAAACAAACATAAAAATACGAGGCCTGAATTGCATCCGAAGCAGTGAAGACTTGAAATGGCAAAAGATAAGATGTTTCATTATCGATGGAATTTTACTCATTTCCGTTCCGAAATGAGTAAAATTCAGCTTTCCATTTACTGTTGCCATAAAAAGTGTTTCATTCCAAAAGCACCAAAATGGACAGTGCCGAGCTCAAAAAGAAGAGGTTGATTATGAAGAACATTCTATGTGCAACCCTTTATATGGGATCGATTCATCGGGTTTTTCAGAATTCTTTAGTATGTGAACTAAAGTATAGAAGAAAAATGTAGTGTAGGAAAAAAAAGCACTGCAAACTTTTTATCTTTAAATTTATCACTGTATGCAATCGGAGCTAAAAAAAAATAAAAATAAAAAATCCAACTTGTCCGCAATCAAAACGTATGCTTCACTATCGGTCATTTTTTGTATGCAACTGTTCCACTAGAAAATACAAATGTATTTTTCTCGCAATGACATGGTAAGTGCTCTGCCGTGCTCCAAGTCTATACTCAGGGTTCCTATGTATTGGGGTGAACTTGTAAACAAATTTGATTTGATAATTTTCCATGTACAGCACAGAGTGAGCAGATTTTTATTTTCTGCTGCCTAAATGTTGGATTATTTTACTTCTTTTTCCATATTACAACCTGTGTTTTTTTTTCATCAAACTCTTAGAGAAAATCTATAAACACTGGAGCCAAAGAAGATGTTACTACATGATATCTGTATATGATGCCTGTTCGGGTCTGTTGACCGTTTTTTTTTTTTTTTTTTTTTTTTCCAAATATGAAATTTGAATTTGATCTGGTAAAAAAAAATGTATTCTAAGTAACCTTCTGCTAGTAAAAATGATCCATTGCATAACAAGATTTCCTAGTCACTCAATGAGCACAATTTAGAAAATTGCTTCAAAACATTGCTGTTTTATGTTTTGTGGAATTTGTCCAGATTGTTTGCAGAACTGCTTTAAGTTTAGAAATATGGATTTTTGAGTTGGACTTATGTGAACTTTGCTGTTTATTAATCCAAACCTTTCCATTCCAAAAAATTGTTTTTTTTCTTCGCGGCACATCCTTACGTCATCGCTCATCCACTCTAACCTTTTGTCTGTTACTTAACATGGCAACATAATTTTTTTTGTCTTGTTTTTTATGTTTCATGTTAACCCAGCAACTGTATTACATTATTCTAACTTATGTGCATTGCAAATGTCTTTCTTTTGTATGTTTGGTTTCACTGTAGCTCGCCGGGGCACTCTTGACAGCCTGCTTTATCTATCTGCTCTATAAGGAAGAGGAAGAGGACTTTGGTGCATTGTAATTTGGCTCTAGAGCTCCGTGGTGCTTTTAATCAAATGGATAGACAAGGTTGGAAGGTGCTGTGTGGATATTCGCCTGCATGTTTGCCCTTGTTGGCATGCATGCTCTGTGCCAGATAGAAAATCTGCAGTCTGCATGCACACAGAATGGCATCCATTTTGTTGATTTTTTTTTTTTTATATATATTTTTGTCTTTGTGCTGTTTAAAGCATGCATCTGCATGGCTTTATACGAAAATACGCTGCTAATACATGTTGTTGTAATGGGGAGTCATGGAAAAAAAAAAAGGCTGCCAGTAAATGCCTTAGTTAGAACTGTGTATTCCCATAGTTAATGGGAAGTAGTTTGTCTGTTTTCACACAGCTCAATGCTTTAAAATGCCTTTGTTGTCAGAAAGGGGAAAGCTACAGTAAATGAATTGAAGCAAATTAAGTATTCGGAAATTTTTACTTTATTTAATTTTTTTCATAGGGGAATTAATTTTTCTATGAACCGTGTTTGACTCTACACATCATGAATTGCATTGACTTGTGTTTTTCAGCTGCTCTCGGTGCACCTTTACCTCAAATTTACCTCTACCTGAACACGGCAAACAGATGAAATCGCACAAGTAGCTGTGAACGTCAGTGCATGTCAGACGTCTCTCTTATGGTGCGCCTAACACAAAATCACGAAAGTACAATGATGATCTTGTGGAGTCGTTTTGTCAGGGATTCCAGTAGAAATGATCCAAAATGCCCTGCTTTAGAGCCCATTTGGATCAGAAAAATGATCACCTAAAAAAAGTTTTTTAAGTAAAGCATTTCTGCTCTCAGAATTTGAAAGTTGCTACAAACAGATGCCATGTAAACGGCAGTCCATTACTTGCTTGACTTTCAGGGCTTTAAGAGGCTCAAAAATGGCTTGCCTGATCATCAGGATTTAAATGACAACCGTTGGTTTTAGACTATTTCTGTAATAGTCATTTAGTGTAGTACTTTTGCACCTAGGGACATACGGTGTCCCACTCGGTGGCACTGTTGCCCCTCAGTAAGAAGAACCCTGGAAATCTTGGTCTAGGATCTTTCGGCACAGAATTTCATATTCCTCTTCCAAGTGTAGCTTTTCTCTGTGCACTTTGGTGCTGTCCAAAGACATGACTGGTCGGTTGACCTGTCCAGGGTGTACCCCGCCTGCCAAACGGCCGCCCGAAATGGGCACTGACCCACCATGATCCTGCAAAGAGAAGCTAGTGTAGAAGATCGATGGATTGATTTTAACTTTCTGCTCATCTGCAAACTAGGACCTCATTTTCACAAAC
>NW_015114333.1:127947-142287 GCF_001443285.1 Poecilia latipinna | reverse complement strand
GTTTACTATGCAAACCCTCAATGAAAAACCACTGGAACTAATTTCCTCCAGAAGACACCTCATTGGTATATCATAAATTTGTTTAGCTGCCAGAGTTTGGAAATAAATTCAGGAGCAGTATCTCATTACAAAAAACGTTTCTGGTTAAAACGAGAAAGCTTTGTTATAACGAGATGCAAAACGAGAAAATCTTGTTACCATGGGTTGCAAATCATGATAAAGTGAGAAAGTTTCTCTTCATAACAAATGAATGTTACAGTTTATGATTGTTTTTGCTTGTAAACAACCTTTTGTTGTTTCCATTCCATTTCATAATTGCAGACTATCTTGTGTTGAAAGACAAATGAATTAAGTTAAAGTTTATGGTTGTAACTGGACAAAAGGTGAAAAAGTCGAGGGGAATTATTAGCTTTATTGCGAAGACCTGTTTTTTTTTGTTCTAATCATCAGGATGAGTAATGAGGATAAAACTGAGCATCTGAATTTCATAAAGGCACCTTGACTGTGACCTGAGCAGTGCTTTAAAACCAGACATAGTGAAACATACACACTTCTTTTTTATGATTCATCCTTTAAAATCTAATACATCCATTGTACCTGTTTTAGGATCTTTCCCCCAGGTTTTTACATGCTTCTTAGAAAATCCAAGTGTATTATTTTCAATCAAAACCTGTGACAATCAAAAGGACCAAATCTTAAGATCTCAAACCTCAAAGCTGCACTCCAGCATGTGCAGAATTTCAAGGATTGTGATATACCCCACAGGACATAACCAGCTGAGCCATGAAAGTAGAATCTTTAAAAAAGAAATCGATTTTGAAACTCATAAGGAACAGCAGTAGAGATCTCTCTCCCCCCCCTTTAAGTCATGCTGAAGCATTTTGGATGAGTTGCAAGGCTGGAAGAAATATGTTTGAAAAACTACAAAAGAGAACAGAGGATGTCAAAACAATCTGTGTGAGAGAAGAAGAAATACTAATCTAAAGGCTTTAGCCTAGATACATCTTACTGTCAGATGATGAGAGAATGTTCCGTCAAAAAGGACACGAAAATGAGATAAAATGGGTAAATAAGGCAAATTTTTAACGTTTTTATATTTGGTTTCGCAGCATTTTACTTGTTTTATAAAATTTTTCAAGAAAGTTGCAGGGTATTCCCATAAACATACATAAACATACTGCCATATGCATCTATTTTTAAAAAAAGAATAAATTTCTCCACATGGCAGCCAAGGAAAACCTAAAACTGAACTGTTTTAAAAAATGCTACCATGTTGTGTTCTAAAAAAGTATTTCATCCCTTACAGATTTCAAACAAGTTTTATATCAGACAGAGATAAACACCTCATTAAAATGACCTTGCTAAACAAATGTACTCTTGAGGAACTCATTAAATCAATAAAGAATATTGATCAGACATTTTTTGGTCATGTTTCATAAGACACATCCAGGCCTAATAATCACATGACCCGTGGAATTATAAAATCACTTAAATCAAATCTGCTTCACAACTTCAAGTTCCAGGAAAAAATCTAAAGAAATTTAAGGACAGAAAAGAAACTAAGTTTTATTTCCCTACAGGATCTCTGATGGATCATTTGTAAAACTTTTGCTCATTTTCTCATGTCATTGTCATGTCAACCTATTTTAAACATTTAGGTGTGGTCCACACTTCTACAGATATCTGGGGAAACTAATACATTTTTATATGTTTTGATCTTTCATCCCAAGAAGAACTCTGGTTAATATCACTAAAAACAATTATTTATAAACACTCTGACCAAAGAGGAAATCTAAAATAAATCGGTCTTTGTGTTTGTGTGTGTTTAAGGAAAAATTGAGATTTAGGTTTACAATCTGTGACAAATAATGCACCAATCTATCCACATACCTGCTTTGACACAATTCCCAGTCGACATCATCTCATATTTTATTAACTTTATATTCAAACACTGTATTTAAAATTAGATCAGCCTATTTATCTGTCCTCACTAACGAACCTCTTGGGCCCATGTTTAATTCCTAACAGGAAGTTATGGTTGTTTTCAAGGAATCTGATTGGGGTGAATTTGTGCAGATTCATGTGGTTTAAAACTTTTCTGAAACCGATTCCATTTGTACAATGTATTTTTCTTTTTTACAATGTGGCACAGATATTCGTTTTTATAAAGACCCATTATGGATAAGGCACAATAATCTCAACGAAATCTAACTCAAACATTCATTTATGCTCATAATCCTACCACACATAGAGAAAAGAGAAAGTTATTGCATTTATTACTGTGTTTATGGTAAAACACAGAAAAGTTCAACCCAAGGCTGATATGGACTAAGTACAATAGAGAAAATAGAGAGAAAATGCATTTTCTCTCTATGCATATTTTTAAAAAATTTTTTATTTTTTTAAAAATAAAAAAATTTATTTTTATCTGAAATAAAAATAAAATTTTTATTTCAGAGCATTCTATTTTCATTTCAAAATGCAATATATGTCACCATGTAGATCATCTGTTAGTTTTAGGCTTTTAGTCAAAGTGTGCTATGATATGGGAAGAATGTAAACCTGTAAAAATGGCAGAAAAATAATTTTTAAAAATGGGTTAATTTCAACTACAAATATATTTTTGCTTTAGTTTTTTTCCATTTTTTGCCAAGTAAGATTTATGTCATGTACTGTGGAACTCTCAAGGCCACAATGTGAAAATGTGTCATGTCAAAAAGTGAACTTCTGACCTTTTTCGGAGCCCCTCTCTAGCCTCTTGCCTTATGACGGTGTCAGAAATGACTGCTGCTGTTCCGTCAGTGAATCAGACGCCGCTCGTACTGAGCAAACAGCTGAAACTGGCAGGAGGGTTTGGGTGAAATGTCACCGTTTCCAATTTCTCCTGAGCTTTAAGGCAATAAAGCAAGCTATACAAGACTGCAGAGGCATACAGTTTTTCAATCTATGGCCTCGTTCCGACCCTCCACTAGCGTCTGTCAGTAACGATCTGTTCACACCTGAAGATGTTCACCTTGTCTACATGCAAACTGTTTTTCATGAGGAAAAAAATTAGCAATCATGCAAAAAGAGCAAACATCTGGCTATATTACAGCTATAGTGGAAACAGTAAAGCTGTCTGTCAGATCAGCATCAACAAACCTACACAGGCATCTGAGAACTGGGTTGTTTGATTGCTGTGGTTGCCATGATTCTGGGTCCAGTTGTTCAGTTAAAGCTGGGCGTCTGCAGCACTCATCTGGTCAAATTTAAGGCTTTTTAGTGCTACCTGGAATAAAATGTAAAGCATTGGGGAATCCTGTTGTATTGCAGTCAAGCAGAGCATAAACTGCTACATTTCGGGGTTCTGTTTGTTTCTCTTGGTAGCAGCTTTGTGTTTTTCACACTGCATATCTCTTAACCCCTATAGTGCTGAGTTTAAAAGTTCAGGAGTTTTCGCACAGAATGCGCCTCACTTTAAGGGGGTTAGCAACAAAAATGAGACTGTTAAAAGGAACATTGTCCAGATGAATTTGCTCATGCCTGTGATTGGTGAAACAAAGGTAGTTAGCTAGCTAGCAAGCATAAGTAGCCTCAGCTGATTTACAGTAAGTCACAGAACGGGATGAAGATGTCTGCACAAGATTCAAACTTTAGCCTGACAGATGAGTCCAGTGAGAAAAAAGAACTACATATGAGATGAAATAGTTCGGTCATGACAAAACACCTGTGATTAACGCATTTAAAGCCAACTTACTTTTTTTTTCTTTTAAGATATTATATTGAAGACTTTACAAGCATACACCCCATGTAAATGTTTGATTGAAGTGCTAAACAAAGCATGCATACCAACACAGAAACCATTCAGAATTCTCAATGAGGTTAAAGACTTGGATTGTATATGAAAGTCCATATGGGAGGCCATAAGAGCCAAACCAAAGAACCGTTGGAGTGCCAAGTGTTTTAATGATGGAGCGCCAAATTCAAAGGCTACAGTCCTCAATACAGCTGTCCAGTATTCGACTCCTGGCCCTGTCGCCCACTTCGCTCTCTGCCCTTCTTCCAGTCTAGCTGCTCATCAATAAAGCCAGAAGTGCAACAAAAATCTTGACAAAAAAACTTTCCCTCCGTGGTAGGAGCCAGATTTTAGTAATGCCAACTCTTTGCTTTCTATGGTAGAAACTTAAAAAAAAGTGGAGGGGAAATTAAATTTCTGTCTGTTTCTCCAAACTTCAAGCATAAGCCTAATAACCTGTGTCAAAAATATATTAGCTTCAATTGTTGTAGAATTGTAACTGTCCTCAACACATAAAGACAAAGTCAGCTTTCTGTCTCCTGAAGAACATTTCCATGATTAAAGAACTAATGTCCCAACAAGACCTAGAGAAACTCGCCCATGTGTTTATCTTTTGTCACATTGATTACTGCAAAAGTGTCTCGCAGGTCTGCCTAAAAAAAAAAAAAATGTCAGACAGTTGCATCTGATCACATTCACACTAAAACTAAAAAAGAAAAGCACATCATCTCAGTTCCAAGTCCTTACACTGGCTTCTTTAAAATACTTTTGCTAGTTAAAAACAAAAAAACAAAAAAAAACACTTTAGTTTAAGGATTTATATATTATCTGAAGATGAAAGCACAATCAATCCTATAGCAACACCTCCAGGAAGAAGACAGATGGCCAAGCTTAGGATCTTACATTCTGATTCAAGTTCCTCTCCTCTTTATTCTGAATTACACCACGTCTTGTCTCGTATCAGAGTGGATATAATGGATACCCATAATGCACTTCTAAAGCCTGAGCACATTAAAGGTGATAAGTCATGCAAAATCCACTATTTTAGATTCTAAACATATTTTGTTGTATACTTGGAGTTTTTTGGAGTGTAGAAAAGTTGAATTTAGTCTCTCTGAGTGCTTCATAGATATCTTTAGATATCTGTCACAGTAAGACTTTGTCAGACAGAGTTCAGTTCCTTCTGAATTGACTAACTTTATTTTCTACATAAATATATAAAGTGTTGAGGTGCGGTCTTGGCCATTGTTTTGCTAGCAGTAGCATCGTGCCTTTTGCTAATGTTAGCACTGTGTGCTAGCTTTTAGCTCTATGAGGACATAACCATACTGCAGGTTTTGAATAGTGTTATTACAGAATCAGTTTGTTATTGTTTTTGCAGCTTTTGTCTCGAGTAACAGGTGATCCAAATGCTATGTGAATTTCTCCACAAAGCAGAAATTCAGTGAAATTTCTGCTACTCTAGATAACCGTATCTAAGCTAGCAAACTACAAAATGTGATGAGTGGAACGCGCTGTCACCTGGAGGGGGGCGGGGTATGAAGTGCCTTGATTGTATTTAAAGTGACCATACCCGCAAGAGTTTGTTCTCAGATAACAGGTGAAAGGGAGGCGTGTGGAGCTACAATAAGAACGAATTCAAGCTAAAGCGCTGCAGTTCCACTTTATCTAGACAATTGAATGACTTAAATGGGAAAATGGAAGGATTCAAAAAGCATGACAAGTCTACTTTAAAACTTCTCACACTTTGGCTACTATCTTAAGTAATAGAAAAACATAGAAATGTAAAAAATATTGGAGAATGGGCACCAGAGACCTGAATGCATTTGTGATCTCCTGAAACATCCACAGACCTAACAGGTCTGTTCTATGTGCAGCTTTGCATGGAATGAGACCCCATGCAGAGAACACGATTCCTTTATTCCTTCCTGTCGACCTCTTTGCGAGAACAAAAACTATATACGTCCATACACACACACGCACACCCACACGCACACACACACACACACACACGTCTGATGTCTGCCTGCAATGCTTTCTCCTCTTCCTCCTCTCCCTAATGATGCTTTGATGATAGAGGAGGACAGTTGCTACAGCAATACTTCAACAGGCTACTTATCATTCTGCTCACCTTCACATTTAGTCCACTTGATTTGTTTTGTGATTGGGAACCAGACTATAACTGAAGTGCAACATATTTCATTTTCCTTTGATCCACACCAAATGACTCGCAGGTGTGAAAACACTCCAAGTGAATGCAAATGTTGCCCCTGCATCTGTTTGTGCGCCGGCCATACAAACCAGGAGAGGTGATAAAACATCACCGCTCTGGTTATAGCTTGTTTGTTTGTGACAGGAACAAAAAAAAAAAACATCTTTGCAGCTCTAAATATTCATACAACACAAAGATAAGCATGACAGGCTATTTTCGAGCAGTTCTGTAAATACTAATGAGGATTTCCTGGTTAAAACCCAAAGTGGTTTAACCGTCTCCATAAAAAGTAACAGGCTAAGGGTGTTTTGTCCTCGAGAGATATTCCTAGGCCAAACATTGTAATATCAGTAATGTCTGGAGTTGTCAATAATGACTAGCTTACATGTATCGATATGCTGACAACCCCAAGAAAGGCTTGTTTGTCCAGAGGCTCACTATGAATCAAAGGATTTGTTTAGGTTCAGTGACATAGTTGTGTGGGATGCTGTATGTTGCTTTATGAAAGTGAGCATGGAAGCAGCTTCAGGCATACGTACGCATGTCTGATCTGCGTTATTATTTTTATGATGATTATAGAATCCCGAGGCCTTGGTAGCATCTGATAATGTGTTTGGTTGTTGTTAATATGCCAAACCTTTCAATTTAAATGGAGGTTTTGAAGGTGTTAGTTCTGAATAATTTGTCTTATAGACTTAAATTTAATTTTTTTTTTTGGTTGAAGCATTGTATGCTTGGGCACTTATTCTGATTTTGGATGCAGTGCAGCTGGAATGCCTTTGTTCGTACTTTCTGACTTACGTAACAACAGTTGCGTTGTTACGTAACCATGGCGACGAGGTAGGGCAAATTCGATTTCTGTTTTTCATCGATTTTTTTTTTCTCTCGCTTTCTCAAAATTACAAACATCAGAAGAAAAAAAAAAAAATCCAGTTCCAAGAGAGAGCCTACTTACAGGCCTCACAAAAATATTCAAACCCCTCAAACTTTTTCACATTTTCTGACATGACAACCACAACCTCCACTTTGCTGGGATATACCAACATAACTAACTTTGAACCACATTTTTTTTTTTTTTTTTTACATTTTTTATTGCTCAAAAAAATCTTATAGCATAAATCACTCTGAAGTCGAATAAAATAAACTGAAGTTTGTGATTTTAATGTGATGAAATTCAGTAGGAGTGTATACCATTGGAATTTATTTTTAATAGATTTTGGATGAAAAGTCAATGTTGGTTCACGTTAATGAAGAACATTTCAGTTTGTTTTCATAATTCTGCTGGTTCTGATTCTCCACCTGCACATTTCATTCACATCAGACATGGTGACACTGGGAACCAGCTGTTTACCTTCTGTCTTCCACAGCGGCGTACTTTGGAAACCGCCCGTATTATCTGGCTCATTTGTAAGCAGTCATAACGCATCGGGTCCTCTTGGTAAAACATGACAGTATCAAAGGATACAAAGAGCGGCTTGTAAAGAAAACTCCTCACAACGCGTGATTACTGCTGCTCTCGTGACTCCATGAAAGTGTTATTTATTGCCTAATTTACTCACAAGAGTTTTTCATAAAAATCAATTGTGCCTTTAATTCAAATAAATAGCACTATTGTAATTAGACAAGCAAACTAAAACGAATGGGTGCTGACTCGTAACTGTAAAAAGACAGATGGGCACAGAAATCACCAGAGTTTTTTTTTCTTTTTTTAAATGTAGTTTTTCTGTTTGGAAATCTGAGTGAAAATTGCATTCATACATATATTCTGCTTGACTTCACATTAGCACAGTGTACAGCTGATCTGGTGATTAGTTTTTGGATGGACTGATTAATAATTGGTAGCAAATGGTTGTTCTGCACAATTTGAACCATGTGAAGGTAAAACTCACAGCTGACAAGTTCTAGGTAAATCACATTTGCAGACAGAAGGTTTTTCCATCATAAATACGAAATGTAATATTTTGCTCAGTTTTGGGCTACCTACTGCTATGGCATGCTTAAGACTCTGTATACTGCAGTTAGTGATTAGTCGATATCTAAATTGCTGTATTTTCCAGACTGGAATATTCGTCGCATTTATTTAAAAATTGTCAAACGCAAGGGAGACCACGTCCATGTCGATGACAGATTCCGATGACACATTGTGTTCAGTCACCTGACCACAAACGTACAGAAACGGTCAGCTTTGGCTAGGAAGTCTGCTGGTAGTTTTTGAGCTGTACGTCCGAACGGTCAGGAACGGCTCCGTTCCACTGGTGTTCTGTCGATCTGGGATTCCTCGTCAGATTTTCCTAATGTAGCTGGTGAAGTGCACAGCAGAGCAGAAACGGTTGGCTTAATAAGTCATATAATGTTAATTATATAATGTTAATATTTAACGCATCAGTCAGAAAAAAAGAAATTATCTTGAAAAGGAAAAGAAACATACAGAGGTCGCTCTGGACTATAAGTTGCCAGACCAGCCGAACCATAAAAAGAAACTGCAACTTATAGCCTGGAAAATGCGGTAGTTGACGATTATTTCAATGATCATCGCGATTCGTTTCAGCCCTACTGTGCTATGTCATTTATTGAATGCTATGTGAACAGTGTGAGAGATGAGTTTATGTGCCTGGAAATCTCATTTCTGTTCAATGAGATTTAAAGCAGATTTACTGTAGAAAGCAGAGACGCGTTTTAATATCATTCTCGAATGAAGGCAAAATGTGAAGTATGCACAGTAAATATGCATTGCATAAAGTGGCAATTTAAACATAAGAAGAAATTCATAACATACAGTAAGTGGAAGCTGTATTTAATCTATAGCCTCGTGCAATCCATCACAGTCCGGCTGTGTCTCGTTTCCGTTTTCCGATCCCGAACAGCTGAGAGAGTCCCAGGAAGATATTCCTCTCCCCCCGACATGATTGTTCTCCAGAGTCTGTGGCGGTGCTTTGCTAGACTTAATTATAAAACTGTGAATCCCGGGGAGAAAGCCTGACACCGTGTCAGTTTAAGGCTTATTCATCATGATAGAAACAACAACAAAAAAAAAGAAAACAGCATGATAGAAAGGAAGTAAACTGAGAAAGGGAGAAAAGAGGAGAAGAATGAAAAGGAAGTGGCTCTCCACGGATGGCTTGTCATCTGAGGTGAGACTGAGCAGAACAGAGGTAAACAATGGATGTTTGGTAAATGGCAGAAGCAGTCAGTCAGGCAGTAATAAAAAGAAAGAAAAAAAAACAAGGGGTGGGGGGGGAATAAAAACAGCCGCAAGTCTTTCTGAGGGGAAGCTGCCAGACTCCATTTGTCTGAGTGTGCAGCACGTTCTGTCACCTGCCATAACTACCCATCAACCCCGCAGATTTTTCAGTGCTAGCAGTCCTCCGGAGCGTCGCTCGTTGTGTGTGTGTGTGTGTGTGTGTGCCTGCCTATAGGTGAGTGTGTGGCGGAGCCCCTGACAGGTGGGAGGGCTTGTTTGAAGTCTGAGAAAGAGATGCAGGCTCTGATAGCACATGACATTCCTGACTGTGCTTTGGAGCCTCGAGTGCTGACCCGCTGAGGTGGCTGTGCCGACACCGGGCTCCTGTCTGGGCTTATCTGGCCCTCCACGTCTTCCTGCCCTGAGACAAAAGGGCCGCTCGCATTTACCTTCCATGGACATCAAAGTTGCAGCGCCGAGGGTTTGAGCTGCGAGAACCACCACAGAGAGGGCTTTCTAGGTGTGGCGGGACGGGGGCGGAGCGGCGTCGTTTTGAGATGTGGAGATAACATTTTAATACAATTTGAATGAATTCGTTCTCGCTAGACACTGCAGATCTCGACGTGGTGGAAGTCATTTTCTCCACAACAGCAGGACACGGCGAGTTGGTTGGAGCTCTGAATAACAGGCTCCACATGGTAGCTCATTGTTCAAATATCCTCCTGCATTATTTAAAGCTGATTCTCAGCCAAATGCCTGGAAAGAGTATTATTTAGTGGAGCCATTATCACAGGCATTCATCTAAGCTCTAGAAACTGAATTCATATTGACTTTTGGCCATAAAAACCGATTCATTTGCACCTTGAACTCAGCATAAATGTTACATTTAGTTAACCTTCGCCCTCTTCTTATCATTATTGAACAGGTATGAGGAGTAAATATCTTACTTGCAGTAATTATCTCTAATGTCTGTCTTCATATTCCATTAACAAGAAATGCACACTTTCAGGCTTCTTTTCTTCTCCCGTTGTCATGGTGAATCGCGTTATCTGCTTTCTGTTGATAGGGGCTTCTTCTATTCTCGTGCTTAACTAAGAGCTAAGTTGACTCAGAATTGAGTTATCTAGTTGATATCTCCTGTTTTCAAGCTGAAAACCCAAAGTATCACAGAGCTGAGTTCTACTCAGAGTCTGCCTGAAACAGGGAAATGGCCCAGCAATTCGCTTTTCATACCGAGCCCCTTAAAAACAGTTCATTTAGATTTCCTGTTTCTTTTTATTTTCCTTGTTGTGCCCAGTAGAAATTCAACAACCACCTGAGGCTTCTTCCCCCAATAGAACAAAATAAAATATTAGCAATAAAGTAAGAACTATACTTTCATAAAGAAAATAAACTGAGTTATACACAAAAAACTGTAATCATTGGAGATCCAAAGTTAATTAGTGCAAAGGAATGTCATTTATAAAACTCGGTTTGTAAAGATTGCTTAGATGTTTAACAAAATGTTTCAGTAGTAATTGTTTGCTTTTATGTTCTACCTTAGTCATCTTCACCTTCACTCTCCCTACCAAAAACCAAACATCTTCATTATTTATTACCGTATCTGTTTGAAGTGTTTGTTCAAAAAGATTTGTCTTGAAAATAAGACCTACCTTTTGTGTACTTTTTGCCCTAACACTATGTTTTCTTTTCTTTTCTTTATTTTAAAGAAAAAAAAATAGATAAGTAAACAAGTAAAGCTGACATTTTCCTCAAAAAAAAGTAGACTGTACCAGCAGCTACTATTTGCTCAAAAACAGAAATAAAACATGTATTATATTTAAGAAAATGTAAAGTTAGCGTTCGCACATACACACAAAACAAACGAATAAAAGCTCAATATTTGACATTCACGTTGACTTCACAGAAACAAAGTTTTCAGTGTTTTCTAAACCTACCATTCACTAGAACCAGAAGACCTGACAGGTCTGGAAGGTTGATGCAGCAGTACAACAACAAGAGTACTCTAAAGTCTGTTCTCTGAGCTGCAGGGAGCCAATGGAAGGACATTAGAACGGGTGTGCTCTGTTTTCCTAGTTCTAGTGACAACCTGAGCAGCATTGTTCAGCTGCGTTCTGATTGACGTTTTAGACGGAGCTGTGAACACACAAGATAAACATGGAGGAATTTCTCTAGATCTTGCTGACATTAGTCCTCTAATTCTGTAAATATTCTTTAGGTGGTAGAAGGCCAACTTTGTAACTGTCTTTATGCGTCTCTGAAGGTTGAGGTTTGAGTCCACCACTACACTCAGATTTTGAGCCTGATTTTCTAGCGGTGTGTTTGTATGAAATGGCATGTTTCATACAAAGGTATAAAGATGAATAAATTTCCAGCAGAACATTTTTTGGTCCAGAAGAGCGTTTTAGAGTGAATCCAGCCACGTTCAGTTGCCATCATTTAAGCAGGAATCAGTGCATATGAAAGTGCTATGCTTTTCTTTCTGTTTTCTACAAGACATTGAAAATACGAATCTACAATTTTAAAATTTCTAACGTTAAAAACTCCAGAACAGCATTGCGACATGCCAGGTGAATGACATTGGTGGTTTACAGACATATTGGGAGTGAGAGAAGGGGGGAGGACTTTGTTGAAGTACCCTTCACTTCTGAGAAATATTAATTAACTTTAGAGCTCTACAAAGCAAAATCCCCCAAATTCACATTTTGTCATTTAATTTTCCCACACACGCTTGAGTCAAACGTTACGAGGCAGACAGAGGAGGTTGCCACCGGGGCACGTCTTCCAAATTTGAAATAAACAGATGTCTTCCTGAAGACCTCTCACCACAAATTTGTCACGCTTCCTGTAGTTTCTGCCATCGCTTCAGCCGGCTCCTGCTCCTATAGAGTCTGACAGAGTGTGAAAGGTACAGATTTCACCTTTAAATACGGCAAAACTCTTCATCCAGCGTGAAATTTGGTGTCAGGGGGTCGGGAAGGAAAAACTTGCTGTTGTTAGTTTCAAACTAAACGTGTCTGTCGACTTCCGTGACTTGCGCACAATATTCCTGTGACAGACTGCTACCCAGGTAGATGTGTTTACCCAGTGATAAGAAACAAGAAGTGAGCAGTTAGCAGCCTCAAATAGCACATCTAGTAGTGGGTTTTTTGTATTATTATTCTTGCTGTTAGCTGATGATATGGCGTGTAGTGGTTAGCCACCTGCTTCATTCCTGTGAAGGACAGCAGTTCCAGGTGCGGCGCGGACCGATGCAAATCAATCACTTTACCTTGAGTGAGGTAATTTATGATGTGCTCGGAGGGTTACGGATTCCATCTCTACCATGTTCCTACTGTCATGTCCCATGTTTAGGCCTGTCATCAGTCTTCATCAGGCGGCCCACTTCACTCCCCCTCCCACCACACCAAAATTTCCAGAGTCTCGATTTATTCCACAAATAATTGATTGTGACAGGCTGCATGCAAACAGAGAGAGAAGTAAATGTGATTAATCACTTTGTTCGATTTATTACAGCTGATTATGCATTTTTAAGCAGCAATCTCTCAGCGGATGATCACTGGAGGGGCGCCCATATATTCATTAGACCTTCGCCTGGGTCTGCGTGGGGGTCCTGGGGGCTCATACGGGACACTTTACAGGCACCTACGAGGGAGGGGGAATAGTAATTTCTGCATATTTCAGCCAATTAGGTTAAAAAAATATTAACTTCCTAATTATAAAAGGAATAATTATGGCCTTTCTTGGCAATATTAGTCCTTGAATCCTTTGAACTCTTCTTTATGCTATTAAAAGTCCGGAGCAAATTGTGAAAAGCTTGTTGCGCCGTCTGACTTTCCTTGATATTCATAATAATGCAACACCGTTCCCACTGAAAATTGCAAATCAGATCACATAAGCAGGTTCACGGGAAAAAAAAAAGCAATTAAGATTCAGTGAAACATGTAATTTAATCAGACCGGGAAAAAAAAACGAACTATATTAAGGTTAAAAGTGCAGTAGCCAGTCTTTTTTTTTTCTTCCTGTTTCTCGTGCCTATTATTCAAATGAAGTCACCGTGCAAGCCGGGATTTTGACAAGCACACGCCTGTCTGGGATGACAGACAGCCTGAGTTGTCACACAAGTAGACGACGGAGACAAAGCTTGACTAGGAAAATCACCGTCTTCAACAACACGAGAAAATAGGGCGATTTTAGCGAGACACACTGCGAAGCGTTCACTTGTCTCATTGAGGATTCTGTTGCCCAACTCGGCATCAATTAAGGTCGCCTTACAACAATCTATATTAGTAAAACATGCTCTTGTCGGACGTGGCATTAAGTCGATTCTTTCCAAATTACAGCAAATGAAAGGAAAGTAGACAGCAGCTGCCAATATAAACGGGATAGCTTCACTGCCTTCTAATTGTAACAGTAGACTAGTTTGGACAGTCAATCTGACGGGCAGCAGGTCTTCTACCTTCTACCAGAGTTCTCAGAAAAAAATTAAACGCAGGTAAGAATTCAGAGGATTTATTGTTGTAAATGTCTCACTGGAGATAGGCACTAGCACACTCCTGGTGTGCTGGGAGGGAGGAAAGGAGGGAGGGACCCAGAACAATTTCATATGTGCTTCTAAATCAGGAATATATCAGATGTTTATTAACGTAACTCAAACTGAACAGAAATATCGCGCTTGCTTTGATGCAAGCAAGCGCGATATTTCTATACCCATACCTGTAAGGTAAAGGTATTTGCGACGGAGGAGGGAAGCAGGGCCATCAAATGGAGTCAGGGGACGAAACAAGCATGGCGGACGTCCATAATGTAGCTATTGTTGGATCTGATTTAACAGCAACTTTAGAATTCATAAGTACACACATACACACACAATGTCTATATTTTTTGCTTCATAAACACACTATGATGCGTCTTCTATGGTCTGAAGGTCTTTCAGGGCCTGGGAGCCAAATCCAGTCTACCACAGCTCTTCATGTGGCCCTCAAACTCCAGAGGGACCCCAAAATATAACCATGAAGATAACAGTTGTGTGCTCAAAGATTATTTTATTAATCAAATCAAAACAATATTTTTTTTACTGTATACTGCTAAATTAAATCAATCAGTATGTCCAAATTTATAAGGAAATTCTATCAAAATCAACACATCCCTGCATTTTTTTACACTAAAGCA